>NW_009219980.1:0-31364 GCF_000690835.1 Fulmarus glacialis
CACCCATTCCCTACCCTTTCGCTCAACCTCCGTGACATGAGCCGTTCGCTCTCCCCTGGGCCCGTCCCCACACGGAAACCGAGCCCGCTCCTAGCTCTGCTTGGACCCTGTCCTTTCTTTCTTTTTTCATTCCCCTCTCCGCCTTGCTGTATGAGGTAGGTGTTTGCTCCCATATGGCTTTTTAAAAACACACACCCCCCACTCCTCCTCCCCGCATTTGGTGAGGCAGAGCTGGCTCCCCCGTGGGACACTAGGGGAGTGTGTGTATGTGGGGGGGGGAATTCTTGCTCGCACCTGTCTTCTTTCCCCTCTGGGGAATGTGCATTTCTGTGCCACCCTTTCCTGACCGCTGAGGTTTGAGGTGGCAGCCAGTCCACCTTTGAATCGGTTGCGTGAGGAATGCATACGTGTGCCAGGTTGGATACCTGCTCCTTCTGTCCCGCTGCTTGTAGGTGGACCCACCTGGCATGGAGGGGATGCACGTCTGTATGTAACCACATTAGGACACTCATGTGCCTCTGAACATCTGACCTGTTTGCACGCCACAGGTGGAGACATGTCCATAGGAACACTTTTGCTCAGCAGCTACCCCAGGGAGCATGCTGCCTTTCACAAATGCCATTTGTCTGACACGGGGGTTGACATCCACCCTTGTATCCTTACAGTCATGTAGCCATAGTTCCAGCTCTGTATGCAATGCAGTCTTTCAAGGCAAATGTGGAGAGAAATCTCTATCTCCACAGGCACTGTACATATTCTGCGGCGGGGACACCATCATTACATAAATCTGCAGAGGGGACAGGCCTGACAACCGTGCAGGCAGGAGTAGTGAGGGGAAGTGTATCCAGTCTGTGTTAATCTTGCCCTCACACCCTCCTTCCAACATGAAAAAAAGCACACTTGTTTCTCACCAAAGGGGGCAGATCCCCACAAAGGGTCATATCTGTTTTCCTGCCCCTATTTGTGCCAGGAGTTGGAACCTAATCCATTGCACAGTGTCACTAGGTAGAACAGTACAAACCCGCACTAGAAGAATATATTAGTGTATTCCTAAGATCTTTAGTGTACCGCCTCCGCATGCCCTTTTGTGTCCCCATTTGCCTGCTGAAGATAGTTGTGTTGTAACAGCAAAGGAGCAGACAAGTAGTTACTTGTTCTTGTCCCACAAAACAGCAGGTGCTATACCTGCAAGCAAACATGTGATAACATGAACCTAAATTCTCAACTACTCCTGCACATGAGGGTATTTATGCCTTTCTCTATGTAGGCATACGTGCTTACTCCATACTTGTATCTATCCGGGCTATAGGGAACAGAGTAATATCTCAGATGTGCAGTAGATGTCATATGTAATTGTTATTTAGCTCTGTCACTTGTTTGCTGTTGCTGAATGGATTTCACAGCGGTCTGTATGAACACCTATGCCATCATATCAATAAAAGAGAAATATGAAGGAAGCGTGATGAATGAAACTACCATGAATTGGTAGCATGAATTGCCATGCTAACCATTAACTGACTCAGTAACAGATGTGATAGTGAAAGGGATAAGGCATGATAGTGGAACTGTATGCAGCTAGAAAAATGACTGTCAGCTTGTGTCCCCAAGCAAGATGTTTTCTCTCTTTTCTTTTTTAAAGTTGTAGTCTAATGAAAGACATGCCGTGATATGAGATAAGTAGTTTGGAAATCCAGAAAGTTAGCTTGTTTGGTTTGACCTAATACTGATCCAGACTGTCGGAAAACAAAATTATGTACTGGAAAAAATTCTTTAATTGTAGTGATTACATGTTAATATTTGTGTAAGTATGTTCTGCACGAGCATGAGCTGCGTGCTGTATGTATAGGTAGTACACGCTTGTTACATGCTTACTTATTCTAGTAAGTTTTCTATTTGGAGGAGAGCTCTGGAAAAAAGTGGTGTTTGCCTTCAAGCATTAATGTGTTTTTGTTGGAGTTTACATAGAAGATATTCAATATGAAATTAAATGTAGAATGGGATTTTCATTCTCTGTTTGGTATAAACAGCAGTGTAGAGCAGCCCATGTCTCAATCTTGCACCAGCAGCAGTCCTTTTTGCATTTTCCCCTTTTAGGAGAAACATGTGTTAATCTATAGTTACTTTATATTTTTGTTTGTTACAGCATGTTGTAACTGTTTAATGGAAATTGTTTGCCTTGTGAGTTAAGTCGTATGTTGATATATTCCTGAAAAATCTGTGTTCCTTTTCACTTGTTACATTACATAAGTAGAATATATAAACAGAACAGACGCTTGGCTTAAGCCCAGATTTCTGAAGCTCTCGGGGCAAACTCTTGATGGGAATTTTCTCTCTTGCTTCCTCTCCATAAATGTGCATAGTATAAAAACAGTACTTTCTTGTACTACTTGGAATATGTCCCTGCAACAAGTGACTTTTACTTTTGGATTTGATGTGCTGACATGTCTCTGAAGCCCTGAAACTTTGGTGTTTGGGGAAGGGGTAGCCTTTCACTGTTAAAGCTTTTCTGCTAAAGAGGAACAATCTCACTGAAAAATGAGATTGATTTAGAGAAGACTGGTCTGGGGGATTGAGTTTAGAGATCTGAGGAGCAGGGGATTTTCAGAAAACTGAAACAGTATCTGCATCTTGATAGTGTTTTAGCATTAGATACTGGCAGTATTTTTGGATTGAGAAAATGATGGTCTACAGATACTCTCAAATAAAATATTATCAAGTTTGTTTTCTAGAAAAGTTCTGAGTGCTTTAGGTAGGTCTGAGGAAGACAGAAGTGTTAAACTTTAAATTCTCTGTTCATTCATTTATTTTTTTTCCCTGAAATTAGAAATTGGATTTTATATAACAATTGATACACTTACAAAAGGGACATAGCTTGGTTGCCTTTAATAGCTGGGACTGAATTGCTTGACTTTTCTAGTTCTTATTGCAGTTACATTCCATGGTAACTGTAGAGGCTTAACTATACTTGTCACTTTCTATTTGTGCAGCTTCTTGGTATGCATTTTTCTTCTGTGACTTTTCTTTGCATTGAATACATCTTGCTTATAGAGACACGATAGGACGTTTCTTCCTCAGTCTTTGAAAGTTTTGCTCAAGAGCTGAGTGACCTGGTTAGATGAACTTCCAGGCAGTATCTTTGCACACAGAAGGGAGTTTGCATGGTGTGCAGTACTGTTAGAAGAAAATAAAACCTCTATGTAAAATATCTTGAGTTTAGTCAGATATTTTAAACCACATCAGTATGGATGCATTGCAAAAAACATTTCAAAATAATAAATGCTATTCTTATCACTTTTATTACAGGCTGGGTTATGCAGAAGACAGTGGCACAGTAATCACATAGTTCTTAAGTAATAGTATGCAATTATATTCCTCAAAGCCACTGGGAATGCTGGAAGCATGTTAGTTTATAAAAGAGGAAGAAAAAGCCCCAAAGCTGTTACTTAAATGTGTAACCATGGCTGCCTGTATCACTTCAACCTCTTTCTGTAGGCTTTGGCTGTATTTCTGAAGACAGATCCTTTGAATCTTTTCTGGTGAATACCTGTTTCATCCATTTCTATTGTGTGCGTTAGGCACATGAGGAAGGATTATTTGCTGCTGCTTGTGATGACATGGGAGAGAAGCAAATTTTTTTTTTAATCAGGTGTTTGATTGTTTGAAAAGAAATATAAATTGAAGTATTTGATTGCTAGTTTGGACAGTATGAAATTCTGGAAGGAATATGTATTTATTTTTTGTGCTTTAGAATGGTTACTAGACAAAAGAACTCCTACCTGCTGTTTTTTAAAATGTTTATAAATGGACTGTGCTCTCCAGACAATGCTGTGTTGAAGACGCCTTAGCCTGGCAGCATCTTTGAAATAGTTGTTTAGACTCTATAACTATGGATTTGTTTTCAAGATGGTCCAAAAATCACAGTATCACCTGAACAACTATCTGAAAACCTGTAGAGTTTTAATTTTAGTTTTTGGGGCACTTCAGCTTGAGTTTTAACATCTAAGTGCTTTCCTCTGGGATCATGTAAAGGAAAACAAAAATAAATAATGAAGTTACAAGTTGTCTTCCATCACAGTTAAGTCCAGGAATGCATTTGTTTGTACCCAACAGTTTGAAGTTCTTTCTGCTTGTCTTTGTGAAAAATTTATTTCTTGTTTTGGGGATTGATATGGGTTCAGGTGAAATATATTCCTTTCAGTCCTCTTTGCTAATAAAAAAAAAAAAAAAATTCTTATTACCATTTTTTTAAAAAATAAACAACTGTGTATTAGATTGTGTAATTTATTCTCACTGATTTTCTCCAGCTCCTTTATTAATGTAATTCTTCTTTCACCTCTGAGAATCTTCCTAATTATAGCAGTAGATGTGCAGTTGGTTCCACTTATTATAAATGCAGGTACTGGAAAGGATGTCACAGATACAGACTAGTTTGTTTGTGCTACTGCTTCTTTAGAATTTGGTTATTATTTGGTCACAAGGGAAAAAAAGAGATTTGATATGCCCCCCTCCTTTTAAGAATTCTCTCTGATAATTAATGCTTTGAATAGGTTGTAATTCATCATCTTGAATTTGTATTTTGATTACATTGTGGTTCTTTTGGAAGAAGCTTCTTGAACCTTTCATTTGGCGCATTTTATCCAAACTCATATCAATAAAAATAACATCTTTAATTTTAAAGCTGAAAAAAAAAACAAAACCTGTTTCTTCTTTATACTCAATAGTCAGTCCCTTCCTACAACCTTGCTGTGTTTATTTGAAGATTTCTAACCTTACTTATTCCCTCTTATACAAATAATATCCTAAGTGTATTAGGACAGGGAGAGAGGAGGAAGTATGTTTGTTTATTCTCACAAATAAATTGAATGTTACCCTGCAGCCAAAACTTACGGGATGTAACTCTTTTTTGAGATTACTATATAATGTGTTTTTATATCAAGGCTAAAAAATGAAGATAAATCCATTTTGTATTCATTATTATGTATCCAACAGTATAAATGCAATTTCAGACTGTAACTTCATAATGTAGTCTGTCTGGACATCTCTGTATTAACATATTCTAGTTTCTTTTTTTTCTGATAAGCAATGCTTTGTGAGAGAGCTTTATCAAACTAAATGAATTTTTTAGAAGCATAGACGTGCTTAGCAACTTATAACTGCAGAATACCCTTTAAAGCCTTTTGGTCCTTTTTTTCTTTTTCTTCCCCAAGTCTGAGTATGTCCTTGCTTGTGGATCCTATAAACATCAAGGCTATTGACTCCTGTTGAAAAGAGTCTGTTAATTCTTTTGCTATATAAAGTCTAATCAGTTGTGCTTCTGAAAGTTACCTCTTTTGTCTGGAGATTTATGCCCCCATAGCTGAAATGCAGTCAGTGACTTTGCAGGTGCTGTTAGGCTCTTCTCAGCACAGAATAAAGTGAATTAGCTCGGAGTGCCTTTTGTTGCATGAAACAAATTAGGGGGTACTCAATTGCCTGGTTACTGTTTCAGAATGTGGCTTGAGCAGATTAATGGCTTTCTACCAGTGACTCTGTGTGTGTGTCCGTCTCCTTCCCCAGTGTGGGTTTTTTTTGTTTCTTCTTTGGCTAGCTTGCTTTGTTTGTAGAGAAGCTTCAAAACTAGTACGAGGGCTAAGAGGTAGGAGAGATGACAGCCTAGAAATCACATGGTAGGAGGGAGGGTGAAACCCCTCAATTTCAGCAAAAAAAAAACTTTACCTTTAAAGTTAACTTCCAGTGTAGGGTGGCTGTTTTTTAAACAGCTCTACCTAGAATTGCCAAAGCCATGTTTGGCCATGCTGTGCATGTAAATGGATGAAAACTGATTGCTTTTGTAGAAATGTCACTTTGTGTGCCCTTGGCCCATCTGCCTTGGAAAAGACTGATTCAGAGCTCTAAAAGTGCTGTTATGGTAGTAAAGGTACTACAGGTTCCTTTTCAAATGCTCCTAGCTGAACAACTTTGTTTTTGAAGATCCACTCGCATGTGATCACAGGCCTTCTGGGAGGTAGAAGCCAAATATCCCTGCATGGTTTGTGAGCCTCCTTTTCTTCCTTCCCCTGACCTGTTTCTTTTGCGTCCGAAGCACAAAAGACATCTTGGTTTAGACATCTGTAAAACAGGAGAGACAGTGTGAATCTTAGTACATAGAATCATAGAATCATAGAATCATTAAGGTTGGAAAAGACCTCTAAGATCATCAAGTCCAACTGTTAACCCAACACCACCATGCCCACTAGACCATGTCCCTAAGCGCCTCATCTACCCGTCTTTTAAATACTTCCAGGGATGGTGACTCTACCACTTCCCTGGGCAGCCTGTTCCAAGGCCTGACCACTCTTTCAGTAAAGAAGTTTTTCCTAATGTTCAGTCTAAACCTCCCTTGGCGCAACTTGAGGCCATTTCCTCTCGTCCTATCGCTTGTTACTTGGCAGAAGAGACCAACCCCCACCTCGCTACAACCTCCTTTCAGGTAGTTGTAGAGCGCAATGAGGTCTCCCCTCAGCCTCCTCTTCTCCAGGCTAAACAGCCCCAGTTCCCTCAGCCGCTCCTCATAAGACTTGTTCTCTAGACCCTTCACCAGCTTCGTTGCCCTTCAGTTGCCCTACAGTTACTATATGTAGAGTTTTGAAAACACTAAATACTTTTGTGAGGTGAAGAGACGAGGGTAGAATTGGCTATGACAAAGTAGAATGAATATTTGCCCAGTAGAACTGTGACTTGGAAGAGGAAGGGAGCAAATGCCAATGTAATACAGGTCTGAACAAGAAAATGGATAGAAAGAAGGTACTATTTAAAGGCAGAAGCGTCTTACAAAGTAAGTGAAAATCTATGAAGTACTGAGTGAAAATATGTGAAGTGGTGGAAGTGAAAGAAGGGAAAGGATTATAAGCAGGGAGGTGAGCTGTATATGCTTGGTTGAGTGTAATGGCTTGGGATACTTTTCTGATATCTGTAAAACTGAGGAAAAATGGATTTCTTGAGCGGTTAGGTTAATAATGATGATTAGAATTTTGTGAACAGAGAATTAGATAAACATGGAGAAAATTATTTGACTCTAATATACATGACATTTGCAGGCTTTATGCTACAAATAATAGTTTAAAATTCATACTTTAAAAGGTTAACTGTTGAATTTAAGTTTGGGAAGCTTAGCATCCATTTGCCTGCAGAAGGAAAAGCCAGTGACATTTTTGCTGCTTACACAGTTGCAAGAGCAACCAAGACTGGAGGGACTGATGTTTTGCATATCATTCTAGGAAGGATGAGTAACTTGCCCAGGCCACAGACTGTTCATTCTGCCTGCCGTGTTCTTGCTAGCTCTGTTGGTAAGCATCTACTAGATTTATGAACATTCCCAAGCTGGTTAGATCCCTAATTCATAATTAAAATCAATATGAATTAAATAATTTAAATGGTGCTACCATTACCAGAGAGGTATCCTTAATGTGTTCTATTGAGACCAGAATTATGAAAATAACGTACCCATTTTATTGTTCTCCCATGTGTAAAACTGAAAGAGCCAGAAATGTTATCACCGTATTCAGCGTGCAGATCACTGTCAACAGTGGAAACGGGTGTTATGTGTCCTGACTTCTGACTGCTCTCTGCTGACCGTATTTTGCAAGGTGTAATACACACATCAGAGTAGTTCTTTGGAAAGGTACTGAGGAGTTAAGCTTCTGGAGGAATAATTACTTTCCACCGAATTTGTGGGTAGATGCGTCCTTGTGGGAGGAGTTCAGTTCTAAAATTCTAATGCTTCTTCCCAGCTTCTTTCCCCTAAGGGTGTCTTGCTGGCCAGCTTGCCTTTTTATCCCTTTCTTTCCTTGTATGGTGCAGAACACCATAATATCTGTAAACCTCCTAACTATTTAAAAATAGAAATAACAATAACAGTCTTTTGTCCTTCTATCCCAGTCCGTAGGAGAAATATTTTTAAAGAAAAAAAAAAGTCAAAACTTGTGAGTGAGACGATGATGTTGGCAGAGCCAAGTGAGGGTTAGTTTTGCATTTAATTTGGAGCCTGAGGTTTGCACTCACTTTTGAAGCTGCATGAAATGTTTCATGTTCAGCTGAGCCTGTGGGAATTCTGACTCCTTTAGTTAAACGCTAGCTGATAATTTCATGATGCCAATGTGACGTAGCTCTTCTAGGTATGGTTAGAGAAGTTACTGGAAGTAGCTGGAGGTTTTGAATGTCTGGATAGAGGTCTTGAATTGATCTTTATGTGAAGCAGAACAAGAGCAAAACAGCTGAGCACCATGTTAACAGTGACATGTGCTACTGAATGGATAAGGTTTTTACATTGGTTTTCTGTAGCTGGGTGATTTTATTCCTTGGTGTGAGTTGCAGTAATTGTAATAGAGTCTGGAGGATGTGAACTTGTACGGGTGGTTTTCTTTTTCTTGGTTTGGAAATACTCTTTGTAGAATGAAGGGAATTACTTGTACTAAACAAACAGGAAAGTGTGTCGGAAGATACTTGTTGTCTGTTAGCTTTTCTGTTTTTCAATAGATTGATTTATTGAAATACACCAACTGCTTGCATATATAAATTGCAAATGTTGTAAAGATTATAAATGTTTTGTGTCTCCCTACAATTCTTTCTGCACTTTTCTTGATAATCCTTCCTTTTTGAAGTGGATGTTGCCAATATCAAGGTAGACTTGAAACACCTGCTTTAAAAACAGAACTTTTATTTCCTTCCAAAACTTAAGTGCTGTAAAATGCAAGGTTGGTAACAGATTTAATTTCTAGTTTTTGGATGTAACTATATAGACTAGTTAGGTGTTTTCTACTAATGCAGCCCTGTAAATACTTCTTTCTGGTAGAAGGAGACACTGCTGGGACAGCTGGCATTAATAAGTGGGTGGAGGATTTAAGGTAAATAATTTTTTGAATTAAAGAAACTAAATTCAACAAAAAAAATCTTGGAAGTATATTTAAACATGGCATGTGCCTTGATTTCTTTATACTGTAGATTATAATAGAGTAGTATGTTTCAAAAGTAGCAAAGTAACTACAAATGACAATTTCACTTTGATTTATCATGTGTATATAGACATGTCAGGTTTTGTTAACATCTGAAGTCTGCATCTTTGGTTGTGTTATTTGCAGTGGCATCACTCCTTTGTAGCACTACATTTGACAGGCAAAAAGTAAAAATGAAAAAAATCAGATGAGAAATAAAAAACCCTCCATGTTTAAATATGAAGAGAAAAGCATGAATGACAAGTTGGATCTATGTTTGGTGAACAGAAGGAAACAGGTTTATAAAATGCATGCGCAAAGATAAATTGGTGATCATTGAAACTGATGGAGAAGTTTTGAAAAGTGGGCAAGAAATGGGGTAGGAAAAGGAAACTGAATCAGAGATTAATCCAAAGAAAGGAATGGAGCAGAATACACCCTTGGATGAGGCTTACAGGAAGTAAGGCAAGATACCCAAAATACAAATACAACAGTTCATGTGTAGTAAGAACCTTGTGTCAGAATTTAAAGAGAGTGAAATTGCTATCATGGTAAGTGAAATTGTTATTAACATGACTTTTTTTTTTTTTTACTGTTTGAACTTTTAACTGTTTATAAATTTAGTGACAGGAGAAATAGGGGGTAAAACTATTGAATACTTGACAGGTTGTACCATTGCCATTGTTATATTACTGTATTTTGAGAATAGAGAGGCCTAGCTGAATTTATTCGATTCAGTCTTTTTAAGGCATGGCAAGTGTAGTAACAACAAAGCTGTCTGTGTATTCGGTAGGGAAGGAGGAAGAACGAAGTGTCATTCATATGTTATATAATTACAGAATACAGAGAGTGATGAAGATCGGATGGGATTTCTGGTCAAAGATGAAAGGAGCCTTCTCAGCAGTGGGGGGGGCAGGGGGAAGATGACCTGGTTATTAAACAGCAGCTGTGATTGGATTAAGGGGAGAAACTTAAACCGAGGTTTCCCATGCTGCTGTATGTTGTGTTGCTAGGGTTTATTTTAAATCTTTTGTTGAGTTCATGCCAGTTCAAGAAAACTGTCTTTTTGCCTTCCACTATGTACAATGTTGTTTCCCTACTCGGTAACTTTTGCCTGCGATCCTTGTTCCAAGATTTGAATTTCAGTGTGGCTGAATGCCTACTCTTTGCCTGTGTTTCGTTTACCAGCCAGGTCAGATTGCTTTGTGTTAATGACTTGTTTTTCTTCTCACTCATACATGTCCTGCCACTTGTAAGTTTTATCAGAGGTGGTATTTTCCCCTGCTTAGTAGTGTTTTTGAAGAAAGATGACCAAGAATTTGTTTGTGTGGTCCACCTGAAATGTTTTATGTTTCCATACTTTAAGACCTATCCGTACCAGTACCTAGTTTGTTTGATGGTTGGACTCGATGATCTTAGAGGTCTTTTCCAACCTTAATGATTCTATGATAATGATTCTGTGTATACAACATCAACATACTTTGTCACTGTGTGTAGTTCTTGATTTGTTTTTTAATCTCGCATGAGCAGATGGTGTAGTTTCATAGTCAAAATGTGCAGAAACTAATAGAGTGTGTTACCAAATTATAGCTGTATATAATGGATGTTTCCATTCATCATCTGAACTTTCAAATTTGATGGAAAACTATCATGTTAGTTTGACAATGTGTAGTTTCATCCATTATTTTTCTGAGGTCTTTTGGGGGGTGAAAGAGGCTGCTGAGTTTGAAATTGCTTGTTTTTCTTTAAAAAATTGGCACATTTCTTCCCTACCTTTGGAACTACCCTCTTTTTTTCCCATGTGGTTATTCAAATTTAACATGAAAAGTGAGGGTGATCTATGTCAAGCGCTTCAAAGAAAATCTTTGATGCAAGTGGTACAGATCTTATGATTTGAATGAAAAGATGAGCTAATATAAAATATCCAATAACTTCAATTTGCTAAAATTTTTGTAAGGGAATTTAGAGGTAAGACAGCCACTCTCTTGGTATATTCTTTTGTATCATGGTTTTGCAGCTATTACTGCTCTGTTAAAGTCTGCTGTATGTAACTCTGACATTCAGCCAACCAATCAGGAACTTCTAAAGGTGGAGAAAGTAGTCTTTTGAATTTCTTGTATTTTGATTAATTTAAAAGCCTTTTATGTAATTATATTGAGTGTTAATATAACGACTTTAAGAGCTGATTTCTAGTTTTAGTTGGTCTTGGCATAGACCTTGTTCTACGTTTCTGTTAAAAATCAGCTTGCAAACCTTGCTCTTCTCAGTGAGTTATTTCATTGTTCTGTAATGATGCAGGTTATCCCTGGTTTTACAGATTGGAAAAACTGAGGAACAGAAATTTTGAATGGCTTAACCCAGATCTCGGAACAGATCAAGGACAAAACTGTGAAAGGAATCCAGCTTTGGTTCTCTGGCTTTTATTTTTACGTCTCAATCAACACAGTGTAAGATATCTGGAAGAATGGATGTTGAGGCATTTGAATTGAAGCTTTCTTCTAGAAGATGTTGGGATAGTAGTTAAGTCGTAAACCTTGAAGCTTTCATTATGGATTTAAGTCCTGGGAGTGATTTTAAATGTATTAACACAACGCAGAAACGAAGAGCTCACTTTATAGTAGCACAGAAGCATGGTAGTACGATTCAGAAATAGTCAGTCTCTAAAAGAATAGCACTATAGATTTGCAATCAGTTAAGAATCTGGTAATATGAAGGAGTATTAACTTTACAAAAAAACCCAGTATTTTGGCAAGAAGTGCTGTACTCCCTCTGTCAGTTTTCATATCTTTGTACATTTGGCTTCCTAGAGAACTGCGAAGGTTATTTTTGGCCTGGTGCCCAAGGCTAAAAATGGCTTCTGGAATCTTATAGCTCTGTTTGGTGTTGAACAGCTCTATGCGGTAGTAACATAACTGCAGTAATTGGTAGTCTCACTGAAGCATTTTAGTTATGCACTTAAATGTTAAGCTGTGGGAGATGTGGCCATGTGATCTTTCCAACATCCAGTTTATCAGAAAAATTTAAGCTATGTTTATCTATGAAGCAATGGGAGCCTGAATAAAAAAAGAGGTTTTGTACAAGTACTCGTTAAAGGGGAGTAAGAATGAGTGCAAGGTTTAGCCTCTACAGGGAAAGGCTCTAAAATGAAGAAATAAATCATGGTATTGCTATGGGAATAGTGAAGCACGAGCATTGTAGTTAAGACTATACATGTAGGGAATAGAAAGAGTCTGTGAAGTTTCCTTATGCTTCTATCTGGTATAGTAGGATTTACCTTTAAAAGCAAAAAAAAAAAACCCAAACCAAAAAAACCCAGCAAACACTGCCTGCCCTACCCCCCCCCACCCCCGCCAAGAAACAAATACACCAGTTACTATATGTGAATGTGTGTTTATAATAAATGCAGGCTTCTGAATGATTTCTGAATAGTTTGAGTGATTACATAACCAGGAGTTTGGAATAGTCAGGAGAGTAATGAGAGGCTAACTATTTAAATCTGAAAAATCTTACATCAGTAAAAGGTCTGAAAAAGAGAAGACTTATGAAAAGGCTGGATATTGCTTCCCTCTACATCCCTCCCAAATATGTTTGCTTTTTCCCCAATTTTTTTTATTGGAACAAGTGGGAATAATGCATGGTGCTGCAGGAAAGTAAAGCTTTTTTGACTAGAATTTGTATAAAAATACAATTATATTCATTTTTTTGTGAGTGAAATCAGCATGGACAAATTCTGCATGAAAATCAGTGTTGCTCTAGACATAGATCATAAACATCTATAAAACACTCATTCGAAAATCTCCTGAGAAATCAGTATTGGTTTTTTGTGTTCTAAATTTGCAGTGTAAGGCTTTTTAACACAGTAGTCTGGAAATACGGCCAAAATAAAATGAGTTCTGATCAATTTTGTGATCCCACAAATTTGAGATGGCCAGACTAGTAAATGACTCTGCAAAGATTATTAATTCTGTATCAGTGCTAATGTTTGAGACCTATCTACCTCCAGAATTACTGTTTCTAAAATACAAATGCTTTTGTTCTAAACTATTTGTGAAAAAGAATAATTCCAGATCAGCTTCTGTAGGATACCTATGCTCAGTCTGCACAAAGGTTGAATTTTGCTTACCTGGACTAATCAGAACCTTGCCGGTTGTCCCAAATACAGCTGTCCCTCTAAAACATAATCTTTTGTTTCATGTTTTGATGGCTAAGTAGTCTAAGCTGTTTACATTTCTTGCTTACAACCTCTAGCCAAATAGTTTTATAAAATGTTTCCTATTTTTAAAAATTATTTTTGATATGGTACTTACTGAAGATAAATCAACTTCTCAGTTAACAGTATTTGAAGGAATTAGACTGTCTGTAAAACTTTTTCTTTCTTGTCTCTTAACAAAGCCATCTTATTTTTCAATGTTCTCATCATAGAAAAATAAAAATATTTGCAGTTAGAAGGTATTCTTCTGCTTGTAATTAATTCAGCTTGCAAAAAAACCCAGATATCTTTTGTGCTCAGTCTTAGTGCATTTACATTATGTCATTGTGTGTGTATTAAATGCATTATATAAAAAAATGTTTCACCTGCTCTACTTTATGCATGTTACAGTTCTACTTTTTCATATGTTTCTAAATCCTTCCTTGATGCATGAAATAGGTATAGCCTGAGGGTAGGCCAATCAAGATGTGTGAAAGAAATCGGGACATGGGGAGAAATATATTACTTTATTGGTAATTATTATCATTGTTATTAAATTAAGGTTATGTGAGCATAACCACTGTATGTCTTTCCTGTGGAATAGTGTAATTAAATCCATGGGAAGCAGTCTTACAAAAAAGAAAATGGTAGAGAGCAGTAAGCTGTTAAGGTTTTTTGCTTTATTAACAGAATCTGCTTTCTTTTAGAGGAATTTCTCTAATACGTCAAGAATATTTAGTCACTTCTGTCATTCTTTACCAGATGTATCTCAACTTATTTCATGCTGCTGTTTTCATTCTGGGGCTGGTGGGCTATACTTGTTGAAGCATGGAATAATTGATATGTCTTAATACTAAAAGAGACTTTTATATTGATACAGTTTGACCCTCTGCCTAATACTGGCCATAGATTTCCCTGACTGAGTCTTTCTATCTAGATCAGAAATTTATGGCTTATATGTACTGTCTTGATTTTAAAGTATGCCAGTGATAATAGTATGATTAATAATATATTTCCTTTGGAAATAAATAAAAGAAATGACACACACTATGTTCTATTTTAGCTTCAACTTCTGGTCATTTGTTCTTTTTTCTTTAACTACTAGATCAGCTAATCCACTATACCAGACATTCACTTTTCTGCAGTTTTTTGTAAATTAATTTTTACCTTTGTCTTTAATAAACTAAGAGCTTTGATTAATGAGGGGTAATTCCTATTACTCTAATTTAAGGTGTTACTGCAGTTGTCCATCAAGCTTCCTACTGAAAGGTACTGCCCATCTAACTAGGGTGACAAGACTAACTGGTGATGAAGGTGGACTTAAGCTGACAGGACAGGCTCTGAATTGTGGTGTTGAGGAGCTGGCACATGATTCCACCTGCTGCCCCTGTTCTAGGGAAGGTAACTGCCAACAGAGAAGTGGGGGGCAGAGTTGAGGCTGCTAATATCTTACATTGCTGTAGTGAATGTTGCAAGGGCTTGTGAGTCAGTCCTAAACAGACAAACCTTTGAAATATGATCTCAGATCCCAAATCTTGTAATTTTGTGAAACCTCATAGGTTTTTGGGTACTTTAACCTTTTTATTGTCTTTCACTTCATTATTAAGTCAACAACTGGACACAGCAGTTTGTGAGGTGTTTTGCAGATATTGTCAGTGGGGTAATGTGTGTTCAGCTTATTTATCAATAGTTGCTGTTAATGCACACAACTTTAATGATAGTCATTTGCACCTTAGAATCAGTGGGAGCTCATGATTATCATCACTCCAAGCTTATGCTATCACTTCCCAAGACTATGATAGCATTCTTCCATGTTGTATTTTTAAGTTTTCATATGACAGGGTTAAATATGAACTTGATTGTGTCTAACCTACCATATGCTCCAGGCCCTCATGTATCTATAACTTGGCCTTGCTGTTACTTACAGCACCATTAACATCAATCACTTGCAGATTTTATCAGCAGTGGCTTTGTATTCTAGGGGGAAAAGCCCAGAAAATCTTGACCGATGTTGGGTTGTGAAGAAATACATCTAAAAATTTTCTGATATGATATGCTTAATAACTTTCTTGAGGATGTTCAGTTTCTCTAAGTAGATGTTGGATTAACACTGTACAACCAAATCAAAATGACTGATGTTCTGGTGTGAACAAATCAAAAAGGCTCTTCTAGTAGACATTATATTCATATGAGATTATAAAATATGATTTGTTTCAGTAGTCTACAAGTTTTAGCTTCTGATGGTGTTTTTTAAAGATATCAAAGTATATTTTTTTTTCTTTGCAATAATTTTACACTTATGTCTCCTTTGGTGGTTTGCTATATGAATTAGGGACATAAAAATCAAGGTTATTTCTAATGTTGAAGAAGGTTTTAAATCAAATACAGGAAAAGTTGCTTTTTAATTAAGAATTCCTCCTTGAGTATCCGTTCTAGAATGGATTGCTTGACAATTCTGTTTATAGAAACAGGATGTTTTGGTTTTATGAAATGTGGATTTCTTGGGAACTCATTTTGAGAAAGTGTTTGTCTGCCTCCACCCTTGGTGGAATGCAGATGACATCAGATTTTTTTATGTACTGGTGCTACAGCCAGTACATAAAGACCAGCTTTAGAAGTATCAGTGACATAAAAGGAATTGCATGCTAAACAGTCTTACTATTTAAGGTGAATTGGTGGTATTGATGTCCAGGTGACCATATCTAAGGCAATAAAAATAGAGTTGGGGGCTTAGTTCAGGAAGGCTTGGAACAAACAGAAAAGGATCCAAGCATCTACATCAGAAAAGCATATTAGTGATGAAAGCTGGCTTGGCTTATTATAGCACAAACTTTGGGTTAAATGCAGATGCCAGTATTTAGTAGAATGTGACAGCTGCACCTAAACGTTTTTCAGATATTTTAACTAAATAAGTGGTTTTTTAATGGATGAAAAGAAAGGCTGAGTGAACTGGAGAAAAGGAAAATGTAGATGAAAAGGGAGAAGGGACTCGTTTACTCCTTCCACACTTTCACGACTTTGTTCCAAATTTTAGCTCTGGCAGTACCTCAGAACTGTGCTCCAAAGATTCATACAAGACCATAATGTATTGGGTGTTTCACAGAGAAACCATGCTAACATGTGACTCCTGCCTAGAACTCAAGAGAATTCTCTTTCCCGCTTTTTCCCCCTCTTCTTCCATATTTTGTCTTCCCTTCCTTCTGCAGCTTTATGCTAGACTGTGCTTGAATTTTATTTTGAAAGAACTTTTAAATAGTGTATATTTGTACTGCAATGTGTGTACTCTGTTTTTCCAACAGTCTTATTTGGCGTTTTCCTCTCATAAGGGGTGTCTTGTCGGTAGTCTTGTCTAAGCTTCTGTTTTCAGGTAGTGATGACTTGGAAAAGAGACATAGATGATGAGCTAATGTCAGCTTTTACTAAACAGTTTTAAAGAACTTGTGAAAGAGGTGTTGGTAACTGTCCATAAATTAGGCATGTTTTTAATAGCAAGTTTTGGAACATACTGAAATTTAAAAATGAGTGAAAGATGCTGATGGTCATTTTATATTAAATTTTCATACTAGAATGTGCTTAATTGACTTATTTTGGAGTTTTCAAATCTCTTGATTAAAAGCTACTTTAACCCGTCTTGGAATTAACAAAGAAACATTGCAGGTGGTTTGGTTTTTTTACCTATACCATTTTCAGTATTCTAAATGATTTCAGTGTAGGTTCTGCTTTAGATCACTTTGTGATCTTTCTAAAACATACCCCTTTGATTGCCTTTCTTGGATGGCACAGCTGTGGTGTTCGCTTCTTTGGGATCTCTTATCTGTGTTTTGCTCTCACTTGTGTTAATTTTGGTTCAGCTGGCATTTGATTTTAGAGGTAACTTTTCCCTTTGGAAACTTTTGGTTAAGATCTAATTACAACTTCACAAAAACAGCTTCTTTAAACATGGTATTTGTTTGTAAATCAAAAGGAAAGTATCAGTTAAAATACACAGTTAATTTAATAAAAGCCTTTAGGCTTATTCTAACTTTGTATCTAAATTTTATGGGATCATAGGATAACTTGAGTTGGAAGGGACCCCTGGAGGTCATCTGGCCCAACCACCTGTGCAAAGTGGGGTGAAGTATGAACGTGTTTAACCTGTTCTTGCCAGCTGAAGCATATTTCATTTACCTGAGGCATTCCTAAGTATCCTGAACTCCCGAGATTTCATTTTGCAAGTGCAGTGTAGTAGGTCATCTGGAAGCCTCCTTTCCAGCATCTTTTTTCCTCTTTAAATCGAAGCTTTTTTATTTTATGTCTTTCAAAGTTCTCTTTCTGTATCTTCAAGATGAGGTTTTGAACAGGGTAGCTGAACTTTGCCAGACCACTGTTTGTGTGGAACAGGTGTGAGGTATTCCTCCTGTTGTGAATTCCTAACATTTTCTTGGTGAAAGAATACCTGAGGTGATTAAATTCTGTTTACAACCTTGCTTTGCATTTATGCAAAATTTATTACTCAGACCTTTTGTCTGCTGACATATTTACCCATAAACCTACTTGTAGAGTTTTGCTGCAGTTGTGTATTGACATAAATTCTGACATACTTTGCATCTATTACTAAATGCAGACTCTCATTGTTAGTCTGTCTAGGGAATACTGAAGAAAGGACTTAGGTTAAAGCATTTTGGAAGTACTTTTACAACACTGTAAAAGAGAATGTGGTGGTCTTGGTTATAATTTTAAACCCTATTCTGGGTACATTGGTCATTCTCCATTTGAAAGATGTTGATGAGGAACTTGTAGCACTCAAAACTGAAATGCTTAGGAAGAATATTAAGAGACACAGATTTATTTGCGTTGAGATTAGTGTATTTTTTTTTTCTTTAAGTTCTGATGGCAGCTGTGGAATGCCTGTGTTTAAAATTACTAAAGTGTTTAAGTGGTATGGCTGTAAATTTTACTTATTTGTTCTGGGTTAACCCCGGTAGGCAGCTAAGCCCCACAGAGCTGCTCACTCCTCCCCAGTGGGATGGAGAAAAGAATCGGAAGGGTAAAAGTGTGAAAACTTATGAGTTGAGTTAGACAGTTTTATAAGTAAAGCAAAAGCTGCATGCACAAGCAAAGCAAAATAAGTTGCCTTCCCCCCCCGCAATTTGGTGTGCAAATGCAGGTAGGGTGAAAGGTAGGCGTAACTGAAGTTACTGGAAAAATCTCTTCTGGCTGATGTATGTAGGATTTTCCCAATTTCTGAAACAAATGGTACTTTATGGGACTTAACTCTTGGTGACTTGTAGAGCAAAAAGTATGTCTCGTAATGCATGCAGAAGTTTGCTTTGGTACGAAAATGTAATATGGATACACTGCTTCAAACTTCCTTTTAGTGGGGGTGTACTGTAGTTATAGCAGTGGAAGATAGCTTACTGTCTTTTTATCTGCATAAACCTCAGCACAGGTTTATTCAACCTATTTTCTTGGCAAATTCTCCTGTCACTGTTGTTGTATTTAGCCTGCTGTCACCATCTGAGTTTCGTTAGTTCAAAATGAGTTTCAGTATGTCTGTGTTGCTGTGAGTACAGTAGTATAGATGTCTGTCTACAACGTGACTTTGCAATTTTAGCTGTTGAAAGATAGTTATTCTTGCTCACTAGCTAGTGTGTATGGTCTTGCATGCTATGCCTTGGTTTTAATTCTTACTTTCAGCCTATCTTGGGGAAACTGCAGTACCATATCAGCAGTAATGTAAATAATAAAATATTAAAAGAATTTGTATCTGAATGTTAGAAAATTGTCTTCTGATATTTATATTAACTGCAATATATTTTCATTGTATGCAGTGTCACTACTATATAACTTCATTATATATGGTTTTAATATGTGAAAGTTCTCCTCCCCTCCCCCCAATTAGAGGAACAGAGTATATGATAGAGGACAAATACTTGTTTTCCTTAGGTTTCTTCTCTTTAATTTCTTTAGCAAATCGCCAGAAACTGTAGCTGTTAAAAGCAAGACAGTTAAAACTTGTTTTCTGAATTTAAACAGATTAAAATCTTCAGGAGAACTCATCGGTGACAAGATGATACCAGACTACTTTTATGATTCAGTCATATATTAGTGTAAAATGGTTTAGGTAATGAAATATGCTGAGGGCTGTTCTATTCAGTATCACTATTGTTATGTGAGATTTTGTTTCTTTTTTTGTGCAATATTATTAACTTGAAGAGCAGTAACATATTTAATCAAGTAATGTCTTAGAATGTAATTCTCACAAAACTCTCTTCCATTAATTGAATTTCCATTCTGAAATGTGGTTACCAATATGTTTTCTACCTCATAAAATATTAATGCAACATTTAACAGTATTCCTAATTTTTTAATTTATTCTCATAATACTTACCCATGAAAGGCTATAAACTTTCGGAACGGTAGGTTTGAACTAGTGAGAACCTTCATGTTATAACCAGAGAAGTTGATGAGGAACGGAACAGGCAAGCAGGTGTATTGGGAGGTGACAGATTTCTAAATAATGTTTCAATAATATTAGCGCTCAGAATGCAAAATTTTTTTGTGCTTTCTGTTAGCCTTTATGGCTAAAGGATTAGAAACAAGGAATAACTGTGATATATTAAGCCACTGGCAAAATGGTAGCAGAGTTATGGTTTTAGTGTCTTAGGTGCATTGAATGGTTTTGAACATGGGTATGATCAAATCTCCTTTAACTGTCTCTTGTTTTGTCCTCATAAATATAGTAAGCTGTAAGTTTTAAAGAAAAAGGAAGTACAGTGAGGACAGTAATTTAGTTTATATCCTACTATACTGCATTTATACAGCACGGTAGCATGTAAGTATTTTCCTTGGGGGATTGCTCTATGTTCCTTAATTTTCATTTTAAATGTTTGTCAGTCAGTGTACCTGGCAGTAAATTAACTGGAGGAAGTCAGTGTTTAAATAATATCATTTGACTGCATCATCTGAAATGTTTTTAGGGACTTTCCACTGGATTTCCACTGTGGTAATAGGTAGGTTTTTAGACAGCTTTTTTTTTTTTTAAAAAAGAAGCTTTGGCTCTTGGTCTTTCATAAAACTATTTGAACTACAGATACACCCTTAGTTATCCATGTTTACTGCAGTTTACTAATTTCGAGCAAAATTTATAAGTTACATAGCACAAATCTGTTGTTTTGCACAGTGTTTTAGTAGTTAACTTGGAAAGGCACAATGAATACATCTGTACTGTATGTGAAAGGAGAGTAAGATGGCAAGGCTAAATCTAAAGACACCTGTTGGAAAATTGCTCCTCCCCTCTTTTGTTTTAGCCTCCATTTTACAGTAATGAAACTAGTTAACTCACAGAAGAGTTGAGTCTTGGTGCAAATACCTAATGGCCTCCCTCTGACACTGAGGAAAAATGAAGGGGAAAGAAGATTGAGCCCACTTTCTCTTTTTGCAGAAAAATGAATTCTGAGGTGTAACTCCTTGAAAAGGGGGTTCTTTAAGTACTTTGCTTTCTTTTTTAGTTGTGCAAGAAAGTGAATCTGTAAGTTCGGAATGGTTATTTAATAAAGGAAAGTTTATGAAAATGAATGTATGATTACCTTGTTTTCATCAATTTTGTTCTAAATGGCCTATGTTACTTGGCAGGGAAACTTGAAAAAAACAGTTTTTAACAGCAAACAGTAACTTTCAGCTTCTAACAGAAGGACATTGCATTGTACACTTAAATACCTTCCTCCTGAATCTATTAATTTATGACTGTGTGGAAAAGTCTTTTGCTACTTCTGTGTACCTTTTTTGTATGGTGAGAGCCAAACGATGTGTAATTGACTACCTGGTATCTTGCTTCAAGTGAATGAGATAAATATGAAAATCAAAGATGAACTGATTCAAGTTAACAAAATAAATACAAATAGGCTTATGTGGGATACCATAGCCCCAATATTTCTCTGACCAATGATTTACAGTGTACTTTTAGCAAATGGCAAAAGTAGTTGTGTAATCATATTTCCCAGAATGCTAATTTTCATTTCAGAATAAATTAGTTGGCCTATTTGTGCTTGGTTTTTATTACAGTGAAAGCTTACTTTGTGAGGGCTAGTTGAGTCAAAATTTCTGAAGGTTACCAGATCAGTCTTCCCTGTTTTGGTGAGACTATCTGACCAATGTATGTGCTTCATATTTGCTTGTAAGACTTTGAAGAAAAATTAATTTCTACATCACTGTTACTTTTTATCCTTGTTTGATTTGTGTATGTGTATATATATATATTTTACTCAAGTATAGGCGCCTCTCAGCCTTTGTAGGGGAGGTAGGGTACTTATTTGCCAGATAAAGCCACAGTTAAGCCATGACAATGTATTTCCTTAACAGAATATTCCTTGGGGTAACTATTCACATAAAAACACATTTGGTTTTAGTTTCATAATTATATGCAGGCAAAATATTTCAAATTATACTGGCTATTGAAATTACTGCTTACCAGAGTTTTGTATAAAGCAGTTTCTCAAACAAGGATGTACTTGAATAAAGAACTGCCTCAGTCATTGTGCATTGTATTCTACCATTTGCAGGGGTGTGCAAGCACATGTCCATAGACACGTGAGAGAATTATGTACGCACATATGCACACTTCAAGCATATGGACTTAAAATTTGGATTTTCATTTTCTTGTAGCTGGGAGAAAAAAGGCATGTTTTTATGTCCATAATTTGAAAATTAGAGGTCTTTCTAGTGTAGTCATGGGAGCTCTTCAGGATCAGTTTTAAAAACAAAGTTTGTGATTTACGCAGAATTTATTAAAAGAATTTGTGTGTATATTTCATTCTGAACGTGATTGCTACTCAGAGTACATACTTATGGAAGTATGTTATTTTTACAGTAATGTCTGCATGGTCACTCTTTTAAGTGTTTAGGTAATAATGTAGCATTAGCTATTTTGTTATACAGTTATGTATGTTATATAGTAATCTTATGTAAAGTATGCAGCTGACTACTGATTTAAAATCCCTATTCTCTGTTTTCACAGAAAAAGTAAATACCAGCAGAGTATGAGCACCTCAAAATTCTAACCTGATCTTTTTTATTTTGTTTGTGTCCTTGTGCGATTGTTTTTCTAAGTATGTCTGGCTACAGTTTAGCAAGAAGTAATATATTTTGCTTTTCACTTATGATTTTATGGTTTCTGTAGATATTTCCATGTAAGTTTTAATGTTGCGTGTATCATTGTTTCCAAGATTGGTTAGAGTCTGAGAGGAGTTAACCATCTTAAACATATGTGCCGGGATATTTATGACTGTCTTGTTACCTGTTTTCTGATTCCTTTTTGATGTTATCATAATGTTTTGCCTTTCTTAGGCAAAGGAAATGTCTTTGTATTTCAGATACTTGATTGCTTCTGTTCCTCTGTGTGATGGGGAATACTAAAAGACAGTATTTTAAGTGGATTTAATACAGTTGAATGTTTTTAATGCATATAAACACTAATGAAAAAATTTTGTGCCTTCTCTGGGCTGTTTTTGTATCATAATTGCATTCCTTAAAAATCAGTCTCCAGCCACTAACTCTTCCTCTTAGATGTCAGTGGATTAGTGTCACTATGTACTTGAAGCAAGATGTGTTAATCCCTTATTCGAAGTTTAAATCTATGAATCCTGTAGAAAAACTGCTTTGAAGCTTGAAGCACTTTTGTCATCTGTTAAATTTCAGATCTAACAGAGGCAGTTTTTACTGAGGTTTTTTGTTTTTTTTTTAAGCATTAAACCCTGAGGCAGGTGTAATGGATGAAATTACCAGTGAAAGTTGAGTTATACAATTACTGATTTTTCATTTCGCTAGAACTGTATCAGCTAAAGAGATTTGTCTATGTATACATTAGCAATTAGCACAATTTGTAAGAGTGGATCCTGAAAGCAAAATAGTTGGTGCTGGGGCCCCAGTCATCTTATTGTAACAAATTTAAAGGGATTTTATTTTTGACTTGTTCCAATTTTGTAGACTGCCCTTTTAGAAGTGTATTTTCAAGTTTAGTTGCCTCTAAAAGCTGATGTGCTCTCTGCTGTGCATTATAGCATAGTAAGTGGCGATGGCAGGGAGACTTGATCTTTTGGATTCCTGATCTGAACTAAAATGCTGTTGTAGACACACTCAGTGTATTTTCAAAAATCTGAATTTTTTTTCTGGCACTCTATTTAGAATAACAGGAGGATGCCTATAAAAGATGCTATGTTCAAAGTATTGTGTCAAGCATACAAAAAAAAAATCACTTCCTATTCTGCTGAAACAGGAAATTAGTATCTCTGTCGCTGCTTTGAGGGACAGAATGCCTAGAGTAATTCTGATTGCACTTTGAAAGACGACTGGATCTAATGCTTTTAGAGCTGCACTTAGGTGGCTTACATTTGGCCATTGTCCAAATTTTGTTTTAATAACTAGTATTGTTTGGGGTGACTTTCTCTCCTTGTTGTACATGAATTCATAAAGAGGTAAAAAAATCAGGTTTTTCCAGTTCAGAAGACTTTAAATAAGGCTGACCTTGTTTTGAAAGATAAGTTGACAGGGTAAGATAAATTAACATTTGATTATTTAATATGATTCCCAAAATACTGTATTAGCTAGAACAGAGACTTAGATTTTAAATTTTTTTTTTTTATAATTGCATAGGCAAAAAGCTAATTTACATTAGCTTTGCATTGGTTAATGAAACCATTGTGCAAAATTAAACTGTATCACCTTTTTTAAAGGTAATATTTGGAGCATAGCTGTTGCTTTAAAAAGACAGACATACTTCTAATTCTTGTAATTTTGGAGGGATGAATTTTTGGTCTGGTGCTCTGTGGAAATCTATGTTACGAGTTAGTTGATACGTTGAAAGAATGTTTTAGTTAACATCTCCTTTTAGCGTAGCTGTGCCTCCTTTTTTTAGGTGGTGTGATAAAAGCTCAGCTGCAGCCCCACAGAGGAGCACAGAGAGACAGTGCAAAAGGGGCAGCCCAAATAATACCCTGCCCTGGCTACTTCAGATCCATCACAGGAGCCATCAGCCCATCAAAGGCCCGGCTCCACAAGCCCAGCGGAGCACAGAGGCACAAAGGCAGGCAAGGAACACACCTCCTCCAAGGATTTGGAGGAAAAGATGCTTTCCCAGGAAGTCTCAGCCCCATTATCCAGGTGTGAGACCCATCAGGATGAGTCAAGGCTGGAGCACCTTTTACACTGAGAGGGGTCCTGCCTTGGGGTATGGCGCACACTATGGGCTGCAGGGGAAGAGCATTTGGGGATTGCACAGGACTTACTATAGCATGCTTTGGAGATGAACCGAAGATGGAGAAAGGGAGTGATTTAAGTGATTTGAGGAGGAACATGCATGGGAAAATAGGAGTATTTAAATGATAAAAAAGTCCAGTCACTTGTAAGTAATTTGCTCATCAGTAAGCTTGTCTGACCGTGCCTTGCACCTGATCAGTCCACTCTGTATTATCTCATGAAATTCCTTTTCAACTTGTTTCCTGGGTGAGGGACTCCCTATTCTGTGCACATGGGTGTGTGGGGGGCCTGAGTGCCAGCAACTTGGAGTTGGACCATGAGTCGGAGAGCTCGTCTGTCTGTGGTGCCAGCAAATGGAGAGACTGGACTGAATGGACTTCAGTGCCAGCAACCGGAGTGGGATTGCAGGGTACAGGGTCTATGGTGCCAGTGACTGGAGAGACTGGGGTGAGTGAAGCAGAGTGCTGGCCACTGGAGTGGGACCAGGGTTCAGAGGCCCGTGTGTCTGTGGTGCAAGTGCCTCGAGCGAGTGTGGGGTGTGTGACCGTACAAGTGCTGGCAAAGATCAACCCCGACTAGCCAGTGAGTAGTTGAAATGGCGAGGGAGCCGTGTGTGTGTGTCTCTTAAGGGCAAGACCGTGGGAGCAGCTGGCTGTTGGAAGGATCAAGGAAGTCCTGGCCAGCTGCCAAAGAGACTGTAGGGTCTGGGGGTCTCTAGGGATGAGACCTGTATATATGTGTGGCTCTCTAAGGGCGAGGCCCCAGTGGGGTTGGCTGTTGGAGGACCAGGGGAGTCCTGGCCAGCCGTGTGTGTGTGCACACATGCGCAGCCTCAAGGCTCTTATGTCCAGATGCCAGCAACTGGGGAGACTGAGTGTCTGAACCCTCCTGCAGGATGGGTCCACATCATGCATGTGTGTGTATGTATGTGTGTATACATATTCTGTTGGTGCTGCCTGCGTTCGTGTGAGTGCTCTGTGTGTATGTCATTGTATTCTGTGTGGCCAGTTCTGTATATATGCATATGTGATGCATATGTGTGCTTTGTGTGCATCTGCGTACTGGGAATACATTTTCCACCTGGCTACTGGTTGGACCTGGGGGCATGGAGCTGCAGTGGCTTCTCTTCTCTCAGGTTGTCTGATCTGACCTGATACTTTCCTCTAATACCTTTTCGTTATGGTATACTGATTCTAATGTTTCAATATTGGTGCTTTTTAAGGTATCTTAATACAGAAATTGCAGAATATTTGTTATTACAGATACCAAGAATTTGATGGATCCTCTTCTATATTAGTGTTTACTTAAAAAAGCAAGTCTTCTGCAGGAATTGTTGAGTGAAAACAGTGTCTTGCATAGACACCAAACACACTTGTAATATAAAAGTTCAGGAATAGGTGAATGTCTTGACATGGGAAATTACTCAGTGTGAAGAGACTTTGATTTTGCTAACTTCTCTTACCCATTCACTTTGAAGTGATTTATTTTATTAAAAAAAAGTGATCTTGAGTCTTCAGTAGTACAGCACTGTTTTAATTTCAGTAAGCAGGAAGCGTGAGCATGAATTCACTGTTGTGTTTTAAAGCAGGAGAAAAACAATGTCACAGTGTGACATCCTTTCTACCATCACTACAGTGTTTAAAACTGGATTGTATGTTTGCAACAGAATATATCAGAGAAAAATTCTGCCTTTCCAAGCCTGTCCTTTAGTTATGTAACTTTCAGTCTCTGTTTTTTAAATATCATTTAACAAAGTATAACGAGGGTTACTGAAAATCAGGGTAGTATAATGTTGATACAGGTGTGTCCCTAACTATGTTGGCTATATGTGCTTAAAGTCTCTTTAGATGGTCCTGGTGTTTTGGAGGTGCAGGGGACCACTGCAATAGCCAGGGTATCCCCGTGGCTTTGTAAAATCAAGATGTATGTAGACTACACAACTTCAAAGAAAAACCTTCGGCATAATGTAAGGTACACAAAACATTAAACAATCTTATCGGATATGTAACATTCAAGTGGGTGTAAAAGGTCACTCAGGTATTCCTTATAAATTCTTACTGAAACAAAGGTATGGAAAACCTTTCACTCTGCACTTGTGTTCCTGAACTTTCCATGTCAGAGAGATTCTTTGTAATTGTTTTGGATCTGTTGGAATTGGAGGCGGAAGAGATCTTGCACTGAATGTCACTTGGGACAGTTTCTCTACAACAGTAGTTTCCAAAGTGAAAAATACTAATTACATAAAAGCTTGAAAGTGCTATTCCACTCAAACTGTTTACAGATCCTTGACATGAAACCTGAAGATTTCCTGAAAGGACATCCTCTTTCCTTTATGACTACTACAAATACAAGCAATGGCCAGAAACAAAACCAAACTCTGAGTGTTAAGCAGTTTTCCAAAGGATACCTAGACTGCCTGATACAGAGATTCTAGAGTGAAAATTTTTGTTTAAGAACAGGACTTCTCCTTTTCTCAGTCTTGCCCATTTCAGATGATCTTCACAGATGAGTGTAAAAGCAGTAGATGAACCCTGGATACAGGAGGATTAAGTTTATCCAGGTAGAATTGAAGAGGTGTAGAAGAACGAAGTTTTTATGAAAGTTACACGAGCAAATAGTAAAGATACCAACTCTCCAGTTTTTAAAGAAAAGTTAGACTTGATCGGAGCTCTGCAGACTGCTAGTTAAAGTGTGAACTTTGTTCAGAAAATTTGTGCTCTTTTTGGAGGGGCTGAAAAACTTTGAGCACCTTGACTGTATACACCTTTATTCCTTCTTACATCTGGTTTAAACCAGCTGAGTAGGAGTACTGCTCTGTACTCAGCTAGAATTACAGTTTTCCCTTCTTACTGTACAAGGCTGATTATTGTTGCAGGGTTTTGCAAGGCTTGCTTCTTGCAGAATTGCAGCTGAACTTCCAACAAGATAAGCTTATGGAAAGCATGTACAAGAGAAAGGTAGTAAGCAAGCAAATAATTTCTGGAAGTGAGAGACATCTATCAATTTAAAGGTGAGAGGTGGTCATATGGGCTCACTGTGGTCCATGGATGAGGAACATGACACAAAACTGCCTATTTTTCATAACTAATGAAAGAAGTTTCTCTGACAAAAAGAGAATTTCTGTGAAGGATTGGTTCTGAGAATGATTGTCTCTGCAGTGGTGGTTTGAACCTTCTTAAAAATGCCTCAAGCTCCTGGTAGTGTCAGCTTTAAAAAATCTGGAACATCTTTTGCTGCAGTGACTGTCTTTGCAGTCTGTTACCCTACTAATAACTGAATGTAATTCGTGTGTAAACGATGAAGTTAGGTGAATTTTGTCTGGAATACTAGTGATAGTATTGTTCCTGCTAGAATGTTATTGCTTCCTTTAAATTCCTAACTAATAGCTAAGAATCAGTAAATATAGCTGCCTTTGGTGTATGTTGAGAGTTTGAAGATTACAGTTTTATCTTAGCTGGACCCGAGAGTTGAGAGAACTGTTCATTAACCTCGGAACTCATGTGACCTGTTTATTATTATTATTCCTAGTAACAGAAGAGGATAATTTCAGCAGTAATTTTCTCAGAATTGTTTATATAGCAGTAAGCAAGCTTGAAGGAACAAAGAAAATTGAGGAAAGCACATGGCTTTTGTGAGAGAAGCAGGAGGAACTTGGGAGGCATAATGTAACCAGATTAATTTAATCAAGGAAGGTTTTTAAATAGGGGTAAATACATTGTGTTTTCAGAGTGGAGATAAGCAAATGAAACAGATTGGTTCAACTCTTGTGTTGGAAGGAACTTAAGAAACTTGCTATCCAGGACTGTGAGGTGGAGTACTGAATTGTGACTAGCTTTTGAATTGTAGAAGTGATTTTTTACATATGTGTATTTATACACATTGGAAGCAGTTTTGTCTTACACAATGAGGCCCTATTGTTTTTTAAATTATTGTTTTAAATTATTGTTTTAAAACAGCAACATACTTTTCTTTTGTAATTCTGAATATTTTCTTTTCACTGCTCATAAGCATTTTTATTAGTGTGATTAAATGTTATATATTTGGGTTTTTTCCTGTCATGGAGTCTTGTCCACTCAAATTCTCTGCACATGTGTAAAAGCAACCAATCGTTATAAATCTTGCACTGATGAAATGTGTTTTCAGATCATTAATTTCAGTTTATTTTATCACTTTGGACAAAACTCAGAATATTTGTTAGGATGTTTGTCTGGAGTAATGTCGTACAGGATCTTCTCGTGGTTAAACAAGATGGTAAGTGATTTTACTATTGGCTTGACTTTCTGTAATCTAAGCATATTAAAATCTCCCTGGCACCTCCTCAGTTAATTTAAGTTTTGAAGTGGTTTTAAAAATCCATTCATCTTGTTGTCACCAGGGAATTTGTCATTAATGTTCCATAAATTTATTAGTGAACTGTGGTGTTTTTTAAAATGTTTTTATTTTTGAGGTGGCAAAGCTTACATAAATATGATTGATTTCAAAACTGTATAAGACATTTTATGGCTGGTGATAATAACTGAAGCATATTGAGCAGAGTAGAGGTATTTTATTTATAGTGAAAGTGATTTCATTTGACTGTACAAAGAGAGGAGTGTCTTGGTACCACAGTATTGTTAATGTAACAACTTTATCTGGGTAATTTTTTTACTCTTTATATGAATATTCTAGACTCTCCAAAAAGATACTTTATTTAAATATCTGGTTTATATTCAAGTTCAGAATTACTCTGTGTTAATTTAGAGGTAGAGTATATTTTTACAATACGTTTGGAAATATTTCAGGTGGACTTTTTATTTGAGAACTGGAAACAAGTTTAAAATCCTTTTCTTGCTTGCTTTTTTTTGATCGTGGCTTCTCAGGACTTCTGTGCCTTGATAGTTGAGGTGCTTGGTTTGCAAGATTTTGAACAAAAGGAAGGTAGGAAAGAAGGTAGGTTCTTAAGGGTTATACTGAGGTCCCTGACTGGCAGCGCTTGTGGCTTCCTTGAGGAATTGTCTAAAATGAACATGAATGAAGATGGGACCACTGGGGAAAGAGGAAAAGGCAAATAAGGGCGTACATTAAAAAAGACAACAAAACCTTGAAATAACATAGCAAATTAATATCCTGTGGCTAGCCATAATGAATAGACTAACCACAGTATAGAAATAGTTTCTGGATGATGTTGATAGCAAAAGTTAAAATAAGCCCATTTTTTGGACATGTGATTATTCTGTGTGATATCTAAATTCTCAGTAGAACTGAGCCTTTTTTTGTTATTAAATATAGTTGCTATTTAAGAGCACACCAGAAAAGCAGAGGAAAAAGCATTTTGACTAGTTAAATGAAGGCCTAGCCTTTGCTTATATATAAAGCAATGCAAATCACTTTTTAATTCTGAAAGAAATAGCGAATAAAACACAATTACCTTAAAACTTTTTGGCCTTATTTAAAAATGGGGTGAAAATTGTCTGTTGAAACTACTAATAGTGAAAGCTAAGCAAGGATGTTGTTGTTTATTCCCTAACTTTGTATAGCAAAAGTATCTATCTCGGTACTAGTTTATGGTCTACACTGTTAATATTTTTAATGGACCTACACCAGTACAAACTAGGAATCTGAACTTTGCTGATGTAGGCATATTTTCTGAATATTAGTGTTTACATTTAGTAAATGCTGGGCAATGTAACTCTTCAGTCTGCAGCAAAAACAAAAATAAACTGAAAGTGTCTTGGATTCTTCAGGCAAAAGCTGGCTTCCTATCCTGGTGTTTAGAACAGTGTTTGTGTATGGTAAAGACAGGGAGATTCTTTGTCTCTCCTTTTCACCTCTTCCCTGCCACTTTCAGCAGTATTACTGTGTACTTTTTTCCTCCTCTGAATCCTTTTACAGCCTCTCTGTCTGATAATTTTCCCTTAGGAAAATAAGATGTCACCTTAGAACATAGTTGCCATTACTGAAACTTGGTGAGATGAATCCCATGACTGGAGTGTGGCTATTGGTGGCTACAGGCTGTTCAGAAGGGACAGGCAAGGAGGGAGGGGTGGAAGCATGGCCCTCTACATCAAGAAATGGATAGAGTGTGAAGAGCTGTCTCTGAAGAATAGCCACGAGCAGGTTGAAAGCTTATGGGTAAGAGTTAGAGACCGAGGCAACAAAGGGAACCTTGTGGTTGGTGTCTACTACAGGCCACCCAATCAAGGGGAGTCTATTGACGAAGCCTTCTTACTAAAGCTACAGGAGGCATCGTGCTCGCAGGCTCTTGTCCTGCTGGGGAATTTCAACCACCCCAACATCTGCTGGAAAAGTAGCACAGCAAGCTGTAGGGAATCCAGGAATCCTGGAATGCATTGAAGATAACTTCTTAAGCCAGGTCATAGACAGCCCTACCAGAGGGGATGCGATACTGGACCTGTTGGTCACCAACACAAGTGAGTCAAGATTGGAGGCAGCCTGGGCTGCAGTGATCATGCACTGGTGGAGTTTGCAGCCCTGAAGGATATGGGTCAGGTGAAGAGTAAAGTCAGGACCTGAATTTTAGCAAAGCAAACTTCCAGCTGATCAAGGAGTTAGTCAATAGGGCCTAGGCAATGGGTCCCCCTGGGAAACTGCCCTCAGGGACAAGTGAGCAGAAGAGAGCTGGCAGATTTTTAAGGATGCTTTCCACAGAGCGCAGGAACTCTTGATCCCCAGGTGTGAGAAATCCTTCCAGGAAAGGAAGGCAAGACTGGCATGGATGAGTCAAGACCTGCTGGTCAAACTGAAGGGCAAGAAGGAAATGCACAGGCAGTGGAAGCAGGGACAGTTATCCTGGGAAGAGTATAGGGACACTGCCCTGTTGTGTAGGGGTGGGGTCAGGAAGGCTAAGGTGCAGCTGGAGCTGAATTTGGCAAGGGCTGCAAAGAATAATAAGAAGGGCTTCTACAGGTATGTCAGCCAGAAAAGGAAGGTCAAAGAAGGGTTATCACCCGCCCCTGATGAGCAAGACTGGCAAA
>NW_009219981.1:0-7461 GCF_000690835.1 Fulmarus glacialis
CCTTAATGATTCTATGATTCTATGAGAGTAGTCAGCATTAATTTATGAAAGGCAAATCATGGCTTTCCACCCTGATAGCCTTCTACAGTTAAATGACTAGCTCAATGGATGAAAGAGGGGAAGAGTGAATTTTTTACCTTTACTTTAGCGAGGCTTTTCACACTGTCTCTAATAATATCTTCATAGACAAGCTGATGATAAGATAAATGGACAGTGGGATGGACTGAAAATTGGCTGAACTGCTGGGCTTCGAGGGTTGTGGTCAGTGACACAAAGTCCAGCTGGAGGCTAGTCACTGGTGTTGTACCCCAGGGGTCAATACTGGGTTTAATACTATTTAGCATCTTTATTAATGACAGAACAGATTAAGGTGGTGGGACAGAGTGCACCCTCAGCAAGTTTGCAGATAATACAAAACTGGCAGGAGTGGTTGATACCCAAGATGACTGTGCTGCCATTCAGAGGGACCTCAACAGGGTTGAGAAATAGGCTGACAGGAATCTCATGAAGTTCAGCAAAGAGAAATGACAAGTCCTGCACCTAGGCAGGAATAACCCCATGCTCTAGTAGAGGCTGAGAGGTCAACCATCTGGAAAGAAGGTTTGCAGAAAAGGACCTGGGGGTCCTGGTGGACACCAAACTGAACATGAGCCAGCAATATGCCATTGCAGCAAAGGTGGCCAGTGGCTTCCTGGACTGCATTAGGAGGAGTGTTGCCAGCAGGTCAAGGGAGGTGATCCTTCCCCTCTACTCAGCACTGGTGAGGCCGCACCTAGAGTACTGTACCCAGTTCTGGACAGTGAACAAACTTCTTTCCTTTAAAGTCATGATCAAGAAATTATTTTTTTATTAAGGTATATGAAAGTTTTTCTTTTCTTTTTTTTAGGGGGATGTATGAAAGTTTTTCAGCTTTCTGTACTGATGAAAAGGTTTAAGGTAAGTAAAACACAAAAAAGTGTAAAGAAAAGCTTTTTCCGGGACAATTCTTTGTTTTCTCTTCCCTGGTCCCAGAAGCCTTCAATAATCTCTTTGGATAGTACTTATCCTAGAATGATGTAAAAATGAGCATATTTTTCTCCAACACGTACCCTAGCTTTAAGTCCAAACAGTAAGTATCTGTACATGTCTTTTTTTTTCCTGGAAATGTCCTACATATTTTTGAATATAAAGAACCTCTACCCAACATACATTGTTTCAGCTTCTTGAGATCAAACTTCTATTGGCATCAGTAAAGTCTGGATTTTGCTGAAAGTCATCAAAGCTCAATACATCATTTGATTCCGAATAACAAGGCAGAGTGTGCCAGACATCGGTGGATCAGAATTTTTGCTAGTTTTTTTCTCAGAGTTATGGGATGTATCAGCAGGGATTCTCATCTTGTACGTGTTTGTGTGCAGTACATACCACGGAAAACTATCAAAATCATTGTTGAGGCATTTAAACTCTTTACTAAGCTGTTAGTTTAAACTTCACTGTAAAGAATAAAGCAAGGATGTTTGTTTCCCTTGAAGTACTCTAATGCCAAAGCTGTCGTTGTATTCTTTCTTTCCCCCATAGAGGAACTCTACATGACAGCAGAAAGTAAGGGAAGACACTGGTCCTGTTTTTAATGAATCTGAAGGAAAGGAACCTGGAAGACGGTTTTGTCTTCAACTGTCCTATTCCTCTTCTGTCTCACTTTCTGATGTAGCAAATGATATAGTAGAGTCTCTCCAGAAAGGGGATAAAGGGGGATCACTTGCCTGCCTCTTTCTAAAAGGACCTGGTATTTTGCTAATAGTGAAACACATAAATTGTAAATGAATGCAGGGCAAATCCTGAGCCATCTATCTAGTTTATCTCTTACTCATCTCTGAGCCTACACAGGTGAGTGAGGTGAATTTCAATTACCTGACTGCAAACCGTAGCAGCTGAGACTGTGATACCTTGCACTTCCTCCTGGGAAACGCGACCCTGCCACGCTTTGGTAAATGTGGCACACTGAGACTGGTGAGTGGGCAGCCTGATAGCACACATTGCCTCTTGACGTCTGGGGAGTCATCCAAATCTATCAGAGGAATGTATATTTCTCAAAATGTACACAAGTGTTTTGTAGCTGACCCTACTTGTTCACCATAGTAAAAGCAGTGTAGGAGTGTATGTGATCATTAAAATGGAGCGAAGCACTTACTCAGCTTCAACTTTTGGTTTTTGTCCATTCAGTTTTTGTCCTAATTCATTAACAGATTATGGGCTGGACTCTCAATTCGTGTAAACTGGCCTTACACTTCAATGAAACACCTATTTATACCTACTAAAATCAAGTTCCATGATACATCTCAGATACATCTATTGTTTAAAATGGTTTAAAATTGAATTAACTGTTTGTTTACTGTCGTAAGTAGCAAAAAACTGGAGAACATATTAATACAGACATGAATGAAGGATAGGGGAAAAGTGAGGCAAAAGTTAAATGACTTGAGATGAAGCTGATATTTTAAGAAAGACTAAGTTATCTAGAGGTGAGTTATCTATATATACTGTAACGATTCCTTGTACAAGCAAGTCTTGAACAGATGAAATATTATTTATTAAATCAAAGATGATTGTTAGGTTTAAGGTCATGTTTAGGAGAAGGAAACTTGTGATTAGTTCAGTACTAATAGCTACAAAAAAGAAGATATATGTATTTCCAGTCACTTTCCATGCTCTAAAAAAAAAGAAAACATTTTGTTATAGCTCAACCTCAGTTACCTCCACAGCTTTGTTTTTATGACATCAGGAAAAAAATGCACTTTTGGAAAATGGAATAGAGCTCAATTTAATCCAGATGAGCTCTCTAGTTATGAGTGATAAACCCCAAGAAGTTGTGGAATAAGATTGTTGCAGAAATATTCATTCCCTCTAAAATATATATTTGCCCTCACAAACTAAAAGGAAAAAAACAGAATTAACATTTTTTGCATTCAGTTATTTTTACTTTGAAAATTAATTTTTTTGACATATCAATATAATTTCCTATGAGTTCTTTTATAAAAAATCTTAGGTTTTTAGAAAGATTTTTTTTTTTTTTTCTGTTTTCCTACAGGCAGCCATTTGAAAAATCTAGGCAGAAATGGGAAAGTCTGTTTATCAACATTATTAAACTCATTTATAAGTACTTAATATCCCTCTCTAAATATCTGTCTTTATGGGTACTACTGGACATATTTTCAGTTTTGTTTTTTCTACTTTTCAAGAAAACCATCATCTTCATGGGTCTCAGGAACTAACTGTAATATCATCAGCACGGTGCCTGAGGAAGAAATTGCAATCAACAGTTGATATTACTCATATTCAGTTAACCCACAAACACTTCTCTCTGAATTGAGCTTCCATTCCAGTGGACAAAGCTTTAATAACCCACTGTGTGATCTCCAAGTATCAGATCGTGCATACCATGGAACCAGTCAATCAAACTATCCAAGCTCATACGAAATAAAGAACGAAAACTGAAAGACGGACGTGTTAATCTGAGATGTAAACATACATACAAGTGTTGATGGATATGTATTGTCCATCCCTTCTCTGTGGTTACAAGGAATAAAGCTATTTTGTTACATCCTTTTTCCCCAATCTGCAAACAGCCTTATGGGCAGTATGAAACATCTCTGACAGCAGGGCTGCTACTGATGCAAGCAGAGTCTGTTTTGAGTTCTCTGTGGAGGAATGGCTCGTCTGCAGGAAGTCAGACACCAGGTCCCTTCATTCCCTGACCGTTAGCATTTTCCCCGTGCAGTGTGCATATCTGTCAAATCTCAGACAGTGAGTCAGACTCAGACAACCGGCTCTGCCTCAGACACCACTGCAGCCAGGCCTCTGACTCATACTCTTTCAGCACTGTGCTCTGGCTCTACCCTCTCTCACCATCACTCCATATGTCAGGCGTATACGTGGTTGGCCTGATATGCAGCTGACCAATAATTTTTGTTTGCTTAGGATGAGGAGATCCAGTAATGGAAAAAAACTGACTTGTAAGACTTCATGCTTGCCTCCACTGTTAAGCTGCAGCCTAATTTTGCCATATAATCTTCCTGTTCTCTCCTCACATGGCCCTTCAGTCATAAGACAAAAGGGTCTTAACACATTCATCAACTAGAAGTGGAAAAATGTCACGCAGAAGAGACAATGGCCTGTTTTCACTGTCCAACATCACTTTGATTTCAACCCAACCTTTTTTTTTTAAATTATTCTACTACGTAAGAATTCCTTTAAGGTATTTTCTTTTCATTTTATATTAGCAGCTAGGAAAATGATAGCTGAGTCTATAAACATCCTATATTTGCCCAGCACCAGTGCCCTGTAACATATGCTGCAAAGGAATAGTCTAGAAAAGGATCAGTGTGCCTGAGCCAGTTCTTACTCATAACCATGAAAACCACACATTTTCCTCTGTAAATTCAATATTGGAAATAATCTATTGCAGACTTATGTGACAGAAAACTGTGCAAAATGTCTATGTCATTCTCTGATCAATGTTGGAAGAACTTTGGGGATTTGAATACCCTGTGTCTATGCATATTAATCATTAGAGAACAAAATGATACACCATTGCATATGAAAATAGTATCAAATATCACTTATTAGAGAGGAGGTACTGTATCAGACTGGAGCATCCTTTCTTTAAAGTGACACTGGATCTCTCTTTAATTTGCCAGATATGACCCTTAGATAATGGAAAAGAGTGCAACAAATTTTCCATTACTATTGCAGGCTGTAAAATATTTCTTGAGGACTGTAAAAGACGTTTCCCCTTCTCTAGCTGTCAGCAGTGTGCAGCAGGGCTGTTCACAGAACTGAAGTAACTGAGGTTTAAAAACTTTAAGGACCCAACACATTCTCAGTAATAATTTAAGAACATTCAAAGACAATAACAGAGAAAAAAAAACAACTTTAAAAAAAATCTGTTAAAATGCATTTGGCCTTTGTGATTTATACTTTGTTTTTCAAACTATGATCATACCTGCTGTTGTACATTTCTCATTGTTGTTTCTTTGACTTAAACATTTCTTTGAAATGCCTGAATGCCCCACTAGGCTTTCCTACGCTTTGTATTAAATGGGTGACAGAAAAAAAGATTTCTATCTGCTAATCCATTTTATTTGAGATAGCAATAGAAGCTGTCCATAGACGTTTCATGTGTTGATCATGCCTTCTTTTTTCTTACTTGTTATGATGAGAATTGGAGAATTAATACTAGATGCTATCATCTACGGGCATAAAACCTACCACACATGGAGATAAATGGGGCATTCATGCTTTTTTCCAGAGCCATTATTATTGAAACAATTATCCTAAAAAGGTAAGTCAAATGGATCTGAGCAACATAACAAGAGATTTATTTTTAAAACAAACAAAAACCCCACAGCTTTCTGAAGAATTAGAGAACTGGCTGAAAAAGTTATGCTGGTTTGAATAAAAAAGATAATTTATAAACTATGTGGGATGCCATATGAAGAGTGGTGAAGATTTTTAACTCTTTATAATTTGTGGTATGTCTTTGCAGCTGCTGAGTGATCTGATCCTCAGAAAGTCCTGCACATAAGTTCTCTATATCAGTACAGCCATGTATGTCATTTGCATAAAATTCTATGTGAGGGTGGTTAAATACTGGAACAAGTTGCTCAGAGAGGTTGCACAATCTTTAAATTTCAGCTGGAGTTGAGTTAAACTTGAGCAATCTGATCTGATTTTGGAGAAGGAGCTCCTCTCTTTCAGAGGTTCTTGTCAATCTAAATTGTTTTGTGATTCTAAATCAGTAACAAAATTACTATGGTTGCCAAAAGTGGTTAACTAGCACAGTTATTGTGAGAGGAGAAACAGCTGATGTAACAAAGACTTCTTGGAAGCTGCTGTATACGTTTACCTGGTATGTAAATCTTTTTCCTCTGAATGAAGTGGGATCATGCAACACGACATGATTTCCTTACTATGTTTCATGGTTTTGGTTTGGTTTGGTTTTTTTTTCCCCCAGGAAGAATTTATCCCAAAAAGTTTTATCTTTTGATTTTCTTCTAGGAGTGCAATATCGTCGGTTCCTTGGCAACTTTTGATTTACTGCAGCTTTTTATCTACCTCTCTGTAATTCTTTCTGCTAATCTTTTTACATACACATTCTGTTGAACAATAGCCAGCCCTCGAATTTACGAGTCACCCTCCCTGAAACACTTCCACTGCCAAAGTTAGATTGTTTGGTGAGTCCTCCATATTTTTGGTAATTGCTGCTATTTTTTCGATCAATAAAGAAAATGAACCAATGGGATTTTGCTTGTTTGATGGTTTCCTAAATGCAGAACATTCTTACACATCCTATTTAAGGGTTGTGTGGTGCAAGAATTGAAAAAAAGTAACTCAGGAGCAAGAGACTAAGGCAGAAGCAGCAACAAACCATCATCAGAAGATGAGATTTACAGAAGTCTTATGCAGGACACAAAGTGTACCATTAACTGTCTGGTTTCAGAACTCTTACTTTAAGGGAACTTCCCTTGTCAAAACCAATTAATCTAGATCATTTAATTACAATCTCCAAGGTTTTGGCTGCTAATTTATGCTTCCATTTACAAGTAAATTGCAAACCCTGTTTCTGCAAGGATAGCTTGTGTTCTGGATTGGTTTACTAGAGATTTCTCTATTAGGACAAAAGGTATTATGGTACCTCTGGATATGTCATTTGTGTGACTAATACTCAAATGCCATGCACAAGTTCCAGCTGCATTTTTTCCTGGAGAACAATAATGTGCTGAATACTGTAAAAAGAAAAAGTCATCAGAATATTCTAAAATATTCATTTATGCAGAAAGATTGAAGGACTTCCATCCATTGAGCTTAACAAAATGAATATTACCAGGTTATTTGCTTCTAGTCTATGCTGATGCAGAAAACAAAAGCTTGATTTAAAAAAAAAAAACCTAAAAAAAACCAAAAAACTTTTTTCCTCATTTTACTTGTGATAAAAACAAAAACTTAGAGTTTGTTCTTCTACAGATTTAGACTAGAAGAAAGCTGTAATAAGAGATATGTGTTTATTGACTACTGCCATCACTTACTAAGTTTCCATTGCTCTCTTTAGCCATGACAATTTCTAAAAATAATTGGTTGGTTTTCTAAAAAATACAGAGCTGAAAAAGTTAGTTCCAAAGTTGTATCAAGACAAATTTTTATTAGATGAAATAGTATAGTTAGTGGCAAACACTAACTGTTTGCAGTTATGCAATGGTTACACTTTTAAGCAGAGAAATTTCTCAGTGCCTAGCTTGATTAATCAGAAGGGTGAGTATGTGTACTTCTTAATAATATACCACTCCTGAGTTGTCATATGAAGAAAAACTGGTCAGTTCTGACAGGTTCTAACCCTCATGAAGGAAGGAAAGAAGAAAGGAAATAGGAAAAATATATTTTAAAGTTCTAATACAGTTCATAAATATTTGTTACTTTTTTTATATA
>NW_009219982.1:0-7350 GCF_000690835.1 Fulmarus glacialis
CCAGAGCTAATTGGTAGGAAGGATCATTACGTCTTTTTGAGCAACAGGTCCCTCTATTACCTGATTGGCAAAACTAAGCCTGTGCCTTGCCTCTTCCTGCTTTCAGACATGCTCCTCATTACCACCAACCCTTATGATTTCCACTATGTGAGTCAAGGTGAGGTCACTGTTCCCAGTATTGATGACCAGGAAGAGCTCATGGCTACACATGTAAGTAACAGCAAAATGTGAGTCAAGGTGAGGTCACTGTTCCCAGTATTGATGACCAGGAAGAGCTCATGGCTACAGATGTAAGTAACAGCAAAAAGTTACCTACTGTACATGTCTCGAAGGTGATGTATGTGGCCTACTAAGGACACCTATTTTAATTCATTGTTTCGACTGCAGAGTGCCATTGACATCCTGGGCTTCACTGCTGATGAAAAGACTGCCATCTACAAGCTGACAGGGGCTGTCATTCCCTATGGGGAACTTGAAGTTCAAGCAGAAACAACGAGAGGAGCAGGCAGAGCCAGATGGCACAGAAGGTATCAGCAAATTCAGCAACGGACTTTTTCAAAGAACTTCCCTGTTTGCAGAGATGATATGTTAGCCTCCAAAGACAGGCCTTTGTTGGCCTGAGTCACCACATAAAACACGGAGGAAAAGCATCTTTTTTCATTTTCTAACTGCAGAGGTGCTTCCCTGATCACGGGAAATACCATTATTTTATCCAATGCATACTCCCCAAACACACACAGCCTGAAAGGGGGAACTTCAACACAGGATATCTCTCTCTCTCTAAAATCTTCAACCGCTAAGTCACCATGATGTGCAATAATATTCTTGGTGAATTAAATCCTGCATTCTTTGCTATGCAGAAATCCACTTTCCACAGAAAAGGAATGTGCTACATGCATGCCTCATGTATTCCCAGAGGCTTTTGGGGTTCTTCTGGGAACTTGCAGATTCAAGCTATTCCTAGCCAAACCATTCCTGTTCTTGTTTTCAAAGAAGGCCATCATTAGCTTCCAGAATTTACACTCCTTCCCAGACCTTCTCTATGAGACCAGACCAATGCTTTTCCATTTCTAGAAGATGAACAGCAGAGTTGTTCACATTGACCAAATTTTAGCCATTGTCCAAAGATAAATGCTTCTCTCTCTCCGCCGCGCTCTTTAGTGGCTGACAAGGCTGCCTACCTGATGGGTCTGAACTCAGCTGAATTGCTCAAAGCCCTGTGTTATCCCCGAGTCAAGGTTGGGAATGAATATGTGACCAAAGGTCAAACTGTGGAACAGGTAAATAGGAGGTAGTTTGAAAATGGCTTGAAAGTCTACTTGAGGATTCTTCTCTGACCCTAGGAGGTAACTCCAGTCCTTTCTTCTCTGCTTTAGGTGAACAATGCAGTTGGTGCCCTGGCAAAAGCTGTCTATGAAAAGATGTTCTTGTGGATGGTTGTTCGCATCAACCAACAGCTGGATACCAAGCAACCCCGACAGTACTTCATTGGTGTCCTGGACATTGCTGGCTTTGAGATCTTTGATGTACGGAACAAGAATTTGGCACCATAGTCAAGGGAGGGTCAGGGAGGGGTCATGAGGACTCAGAAACACACTTTTTATGAAGATTCAGAAGTTTACCCTTCTCATCTGCAGTTTTCTAGGAACACCTCTTCTCTGTCCAGTAGCACCCTCAAATGGCTTTACTAACAAACACTTTGATTCTAACATTTTCAACAGGTAGAAGAAAGCTCTGCTTTCTGACAAATTGTCTCAGAGGCCCTTGAGCTTGCAAAGGTCTTAGGCTTTGCAAACAAAGAGACAGCTCTAGGAATAAGGATCACACAGATGTCGGCCAAAAGTGTGGATGCTCTTGGAAGAGCCAAGGAAAGGGTAGTGCTATGGGAAAGTTCACAGCATGTTTCCTCTGTTGTGAATGCAGTGATGATGCTAGGACTTCTGTGCCAGAGCAGAGAAACCCCCGGATTGTTGACCTGAGGGCAGAGGAATTCTTGGGTGGGACACTGAGGAAGTTTCCACTCCCTGGGAGGTCAGAGAGCTGAGACACCTACACAATGCTTCAGCTAAGGTTACTGAAGTATTTACTTTTGAGTAGCACAGTAAAAAAGAACTGTTACTTTTAGCTTGATTTAAAAAATAATAATAAAATTCTTCGAGGACAGTAAATTTTACAATAGAAGTCCTGCTAAAGAAACACACACTGTTACAGTACAGTTAGGAGTGGTGTTTCAGCTGGGGAAGTTCAAACAGCATTAAGAGAATGCTAGAAAAAACCTGTGGTTTTTGCCACACCTTGAGAACCTGTGCGCCTCTCCCTCCTTGCTTTGGGCAGTTCAACAGCTTTGAGCAGCTGTGCATCAACTTCACCAATGAGAAACTGCAACAGTTCTTCAATCACCACATGTTCGTGCTGGAGCAGGAGGAGTACAAGAAGGAAGGAATTGAATGGGAGTTCATTGACTTTGGGATGGACCTGGCTGCTTGCATTGAGCTCATTGAGAAGGTACCTTTTACATAAATGTGTGCGATGTATTTTGGAATTCTGTGACATTTCTGAGCCAGATTCAGCTCAGAAAGAACTCATGGCCAGGCATTCAGTGTCAGTTAAACACAGTATTTTGCACTGAAATTTATTTTAGTATGGGGAAGAGAAATTAGGAAAAGCAAATCTGTGTCATCAGTCCTGCATTATCTGGTCTTCAAGCATGGGGAAGGTAGCCTGGTCGCCCACCAACAGATTTCTTTAAAACAAACTGGAGTCAGTCTCCTTTCCTTTTTTCTATGAAGACTCAAATCAGAACTCCACACACAAATTTGGGAAGTAAATATCATCTCACCTGACTTCCCAAAACAACTAGGTCTCTTGTACCTAATTGCCCAATTATTTTTCTGTTTACCACGTCTCCCTCCAATTCTACTCCCAATTCTAACCTGAACCGGATAGACGTTCTTACCAGTTCCATGAAGACAGGCTGCAGGAAAGCAAAAATAAGCTCCGTAGCTGAAAACAACTCCTGACAAACTTAGAGCCTTATCCAGGCTGAGATGCTACCAGCAACACACTGGTACCACTGGAACCATCCGTAGCACATGCTTCACATCATTAGCATCTTTCTCTGTCACTTTTATGGTACCTTCCAGCCCATGGGCATCTTCTCCATCCTGGAAGAGGAGTGCATGTTCCCCAAGGCAACTGACACCTCTTTCAAGAACAAGCTCTATGACCAGCATCTGGGAAAGTCCAGCAACTTCCAGAAGCCCAAGCCTGGCAAAGGCAAAGCTGAGGCTCACTTCTCCCTGGTGCACTATGCTGGCACCGTGGACTACAACATCTCTGGCTGGCTTGAGAAGAACAAGGACCCCTTGAACGAAACTGTCATTGGGTTGTACCAGAAATCATCCGTGAAGACACTGGCTTTACTCTTTGCCACCTATGGTGGGGAAGCAGGTAAGCTCTGTAAAATGTGTTCCATGTGTTTATACCGTACAAAGGGGAATCTCAAAGGCAATGATAAAGACATCTGCTCATTTTCTTCAATTTTGCAGAGGCTGGTGGTGGCAAGAAGGGTGGCAAGAAGAAGGGTTCTTCTTTCCAGACTGTCTCAGCTCTTTTCCGGGTAAGGGCAGAATTCATTATCTCTTTGAAGATGGAAAGTAATTTTATTCTGAATCTGAAAAGTCTGTTTCAGTTTTGGTCATAGCTCTTGTCATCCTTCTAAATCCTTCTCTTGCCACCCTTGGAAATTACAGAATTACCCCCTTAGAATACCACAGAATCTCTACCTCAATGCATGCATGGCCTTCCTTTTATTTCAGGAGACAGAATGATATTGCCAGCCTCCTGGAACTCCCTAGGCAATTATCTTAGACTTTTTTTTCCAACTAACTATTGATATTGCATCCTTATATTTTGGCTGATTTCTTCCTGTGTTAATTTTGCTGTTGCCTTCTCTGAATATTCTACAAAAATCTCCAAAGGGTGAAGTTCACTTACTTAGACTGGAAGTGAATAATAAATCAGCTGAACTTCATTAAAACCTTCTCTGGAGACTTCAGAGATATTTCCCGTACCTGTTTTACCTGTTTATGAAGATTTTCAGTATTGACACATTGTAGAATCTGAAAATAATAGATCAAACATCAAAACCAAAAAAATTGCCTTGAGATTGTAAGATTGTAAGGCAATGTTTTCATTTCAATGGGGAAAGAGAGTGAATGTTAAATTATGTCAAGTTAATGAATTTTTAGATCAGTTTTCAGTTATGTTTTCAAGGTTTCCATTTGGCTGAGGTGGAAATATTTAGAGAGATTGAATTACTACTAAAAAAGTAAATTTATATGGGCTGTACAAATATTCCATCCATTTAAAAAGAACTTATTTACCTGCCAAATCAAATGCTAGCCACACTTAGCCAAGACTACATGTCATCCACTTAAAATGCCCAACTAAATACAACAAGACATACCAGCTGGAAGGAAAGCTGTGAGATGGCAGCTCTGTATTTGTATAAGGAGATCAAGGAAAAGTAATACTAACCATTATTCTACAAAAGAATTTCAAACCCAAAAATCTGGGAGTCTTCAGTTTCCAAGTTTCCCTTTGGGAGTTCTGCAGAATGTTTTAGAGAAGACAAGTCTGCATCCTGAAACACTCAGTTTGATACATCCACTATTAAGCTTCCAGTGCTTACACTTAATAGTATAAACTTCATTTTATGATCTCACAGGAGAATTTAAACAAGCTGATGGCTAACCTGAGAAGCACTCATCCGCATTTTGTACGATGCATCATCCCAAATGAAACAAAAACACCTGGTAAGGGAATCCAATAGGAGGAAACCTTGAGCAGTAGAAGCTCTTCTCCTGAGTGTCAAACAGTGGGGTAGTCACTAATGGTGGTGTTTGTTAGGTGCCATGGAGCATGAGCTGGTGCTGCATCAGCTGCGGTGCAATGGTGTGCTGGAAGGGATCAGAATTTGCAGGAAAGGATTCCCCAGCAGAGTCCTGTATGCTGACTTCAAACAAAGGTAAGAGTGCTCCTCCTTTCTCCCCATTCAGACTGAGCTGAAGAGCCTGAGTATTGTAATATACTTGAAACATTATACTTTAAATTGGTACTGAACAGTAATATAAAAATGTTTCACCATCAGTTCATGATGATATGACATTGCTGAGATCAGGATTCTCTTGCACTTAGACTTAGTAGTAAAAACACTCTCCATATCCTGTTCTGAAAGGATGAACTGTCTCCAGGCATAAGACTAGTTCAATGAGACAGTCTGAGAAGGCTGTGGGGTTCAATCACAGTGGTGGTTTCGGTGATGGGGATTTCTTCATGTTCTGTTTTCTTCTGCAGATACAGAGTGCTTAATGCAAGTGCTATCCCAGAGGGACAGTTCATGGACAGCAAGAAGGCTTCAGAAAAGCTCCTTGGGTCCATTGATGTGGACCACACCCAATACAGATTTGGTCACACCAAGGTAGAAACAAGACCTGTGTTAAAAGTTTGTCAGGGAGAGGTAAGGGGGGGCTGCTCCATCAGGGGCAGGGAGCACAGTAACAGAGCTGGCAGGGTAGAGGCCTCAGTCAGCAAGTGCCCAGCCCCATAGTACCCAAGCAAGGCAAGTGGGGAAGACCCTGGAATGGTAGTCAGGTTCAACCAAGAGTCCAGACCACCAGGCAGGTTTGTGACAATAAGGAAGGTCTGAGGTGAAGCCATAAAGCCTTGGTTTTTGAGATTGGTCAGGGCCAGATATAGGTAGGTTAACAAGGCCCAGGCACTACTCATTAATTCCTGGACAGATCCACAGCAATGAAATTGATCTAATATCAAGCCAGGAAGTAAGTCCACAGGTCATGGTAGAGCTCACTGGGGTCCATGACCAGGCACCACAACCAGGTGTGGCTGAGGCTGTGGCTGAACAGGAAACCATAACTCATACCATATAGCTCAGACAAGGACTGAATGCTTAGGGCTGAGCTTATAGGAAGCTCATAGGCCCTTGGGCAGAGGGTTTGGGAGGGGGCCCAAGGTGAGGCTGGTCATGGCCGTGAAGATCTACTTCAGGATCCTGAATGACTCTCTGCCTCTATTCTGTACTACTTCACAGTAACATGCTGCAAAATTACTTTCTCAAGGTGTTCTTCAAAGCTGGGCTGTTGGGACTCCTGGAGGAGATGAGAGATGACAAGCTGGCAGAAATCATCACTCGCACACAAGCCAGGTGCAGGGGCTTCCTGATGAGAGTGGAGTATCAAAGAATGGTGGAGAGGAGGTAGACATTTCTCATATTTAGTTTGTTCTCATGGTACTTGACTAATGAAGTTTAAATTCATCATACTGAAGCTATGAAATAGCCATGTAAATTTCATTTCAGGGAATCCATCTTCTGTATCCAGTACAATGTTCGTGCATTCATGAATGTCAAGCACTGGCCCTGGATGAAGCTATTCTTCAAGATCAAGCCCTTGCTGAAGAGTGCAGAATCAGAGAAGGAGATGGCCAACATGAAGGAAGAATTTGAGAAAACCAAGGAAGAGCTTGCAAAGTCCGAGGCAAAGAGGAAGGAGCTGGAGGAGAAAATGGTGGCCCTGTTGCAGGAGAAAAATGACCTGCAGCTCCAAGTACAGGCGGTGAGTATCACCGTTCATTTGTCTCTGGGAAAAGAATGATAAACAGTCAGAACGCTTCTTACCCGAAGCAGAGACTTGCAGGAAGCTGACTAATGTGCAGTAGGAAACAGTCTAGATCACAGACTAACGTTGAGTAAACACGCACTGACAGGGGCATGGTGAGTCTCATGGCAGCCCCACATAGACTCAGCATTCCCGCTGTCTGAGGAAAGAGCCATGTAACACTAGCCAACACGTAATCCACAGCAGAGAGCTCTGAACTGGAAGGCAAATATCTCCATCTACTCACCTTTCAAAGCAGTGTATCTGTCTGACAGAGTGAAGGCAACCTGAGAAGGACCCACTTTTCCTACTTACAGCTGCACTAGAAGGCCTTGATTACTTTCAGAAACATGGATACTTCTTATTCAAACCCAATTAGAAAAAGGCAGTTTCTTAACACCAAATGAAGTGGTCAACAAGTTAGCACTGGAAATGTTAGGCGTGGCCTGGAAAGAAGGCACAGAGGTAGCTGATGGCAAAGGCAAGAACTCTATTGGTCTTGCAGCAATTTTAGTGCATGTAGAAAAGTGATAAATTTTTTTCTCAACTAAATTATTCTCAAAAATGGAAAAGCCTTTACTTCCTGAATATTATAAAGTTTCCGCTGAGACAATTAAAAAGAAAAAGCTACTAAATACTTTTTCTGTTAGGAAAAAAGAGTAGAAGCCCTTGC
>NW_009219982.1:7381-8130 GCF_000690835.1 Fulmarus glacialis
TGTTGTGTTTGTGGATGCATGAGGTATTTTCATAGCTACCTTCTCTGTGAGGCATTTTTAAGAGACACAAAAAATTTGGAATCAATGTTGACTCCAGTTGACAAGGTTTCCCGGTAGACACTGGGCAAGATCTTCCAGCTGCTGGAGTGGAAGGTCACGTTCAGCCCCCATTTTAACACATGCCTACTTAGTGAATCAAAAGACACAGCGAAGAAACTTTAAAATATTACAACCCACAAAAATCTGTGTCTCCCCACCAGGAAGCAGATAGCTTGGCTGATGCTGAGGAAAGGTGTGACCAGCTCATCAAAACCAAAATCCAGCTGGAAGCCAAAATTAAGGAGGTGACGGAAAGGGCTGAGGATGAGGAAGAAATTAATGCCGAGCTGACAGCCAAGAAGAGAAAACTGGAGGATGAATGTTCAGAGCTGAAGAAAGATATTGATGACCTCGAGTTAACGTTGGCCAAAGTGGAGAAGGAAAAACATGCCACTGAAAACAAGGTACACAGACGAGGAACCACATAAGGGGTCAAAAAATCATTACTTCTTGGAGCAAAAGAGACTGCTACACCAGGACATGTTGGCTTTGGAACATTTGAGCTGGGCCTCATATGATCAGTGAAAGGATAAATGAAACTCCTGGCTAAGAACTGCAATATGAAAAGGTCACTGAACCAGCAGGCATGTTTTCCACATAATTTGCTCATGTTTGTAGGTCAAAAACCTCACAGAGGAGATGGCAGCCCT
>NW_009219983.1:0-18589 GCF_000690835.1 Fulmarus glacialis
CTTATGTTGCCAGTCCAGATCAACCTGAGATACTTTGATTTTAGCAGTCTGGTCCACCTGCCGGTTGTTTTGATGTTCCTCAGTTGCCCAACTCTTGGATACATGAGCATCTACGTGACTCCCGGGCTGAGATAAAAAAGTTTAATAATTGAAATAAAACAAAGTAGAACAGTAATAGTAACAATGAGAACAACAATAACAGAATATACAAAGCAGGCGATGCACAATGCAACTGCTCACCAACCGCCAACCGAGTGTCACGAGCTGGGGGGGCGAGCCCCCCCACACTTTTGGTTTTTCTACTAAGCATGATGTCACATGGTGTAGAATACCCCATTGGCCAGCTGGGTCCACCACCCTGGCTGTGCTCCCCCTCCCGCCCCAGCTTGCCCTGCACATGGTAGGGCACAGGAGGCCGAAAAGAGAAACCAAAAGTCTCCCCAGTGCAAGCACCACCCAGCAACACCCAAGGCATCAATGGGCCATCAAGGCTCCTCTCATACCAAAGCCAAAAGGCAGCACACCCCCCAAGCTACTGGGGAGAAAGTTAACTCTGTCCCAGCCGGAACCAGGACAAAATGGTAAGGAGGTACATTTTTTCTACACCCAGAAAATTCAAATGATAACCATATTCTGTTTCAAATGGAAGTTTGAACTTAAAATTTAATGGAAACAGACTGCCATTTTTAACATTTACCTACACTACAACACTTTATTCCCTTTTTTTCTCTTGAAAAAACCAGTATTAATTTTGGTACATATTTTTGGGCGGGTCTGACTGTTACAAAAAATGCCATAAATAAACGTCCAGAATTATCAATATTCCATTATTTTTGTAATCGCAAAACTACAATTCAGCTGCTTCTGACTGCTGTTATTATAAATCATACAGAACTTGAAAACATCAATTAATTGTTAAGAACTTGAAATAAAAAAATGTTTAATTTTAAATTTTGGATTTTTGTAAGCTGTCATCATCTGTATGAACTTCAGAGTTTGGTTTTCCAAAAACAAAATTGAAGAATAATTGAAACATCAGGGTTTTCCAAGAATTTGTCAGTCATATTTAGATATGCTGTAAATAAAGGTTCATCCGTGGCTGACTAGAATTAGCCAATGCTCTGAGTAGCTGTAGCTAATTAAGGCACTTAGTGTCTTATTTCTTGTAATTTATAAAAAGGTCAGACTAGTCTGTTTGCTTTGCATATCTAATGTCTTGAGATTTCTCTAGTATTTTGTTTTGTTTCTTGTACTGGACTATCATTAACAATTTGGAGGAGGATAGCATTAATGACATCAAAGATTTATTCCTCCATTTTTGTGTTTTGCTTAACCACCTTTATCTACTTTTTCTATGCTGCAGGGAAGGTCCTTACAGCTCAAAAATTTACATCTTTAAACTACTTTTCCCTTTAAAAATATAATAACAACAACATTTATACATTTAGTAAAAGGTTTTGAAAAGCCCCTGGCTGTTGCATTTCAGCTGCAGGAGAGTAGGATTATAGAGACAAGGGTACAGACAACCAGCAGAATGGCTGGGGTAGATAAAGCAATAATTCCAGCCAAAATGTTGAAAAATTATTAAACATCAAACATAATGAGATTTTTAAAGTGTGTTTTAAGACTTATGGTCTTTTACTCTTAACTGTCCCTACTCCCTGTTTCGTGCATGTAAATTAACGATGGCACTCCCAGATCTACTGCTACAGTGCTTTTGCCTTTATTCTCAACACATGTTTGCTGTCATCTTCTATATCACTTTTGTAGTCTACAGCCTGCATCTATATTACTGTAGTGAACTGCTTGTCATCCTTCCACCCAGATCCAGGGTTTGCTCTCTTTCTGCTCTTGGATATGGCCAGAAAATGGAAGACAATTCCCTTCTCAAGATGGGGCAAAATCCACGTTGGTTGTGCAAGGCAGGAGCTGCTCCTTTTCTGTGGATGGAACTGGTTTGCTTAGGACTATTGAAGATGTTGCCGCTTCTGTTACAGCTGCTAGTCAAATATAAAATGGACAAATAGGCAATTGACTGAAGGCAGAGTTTTTCCATTTCAAAGAGGGCTGGAACTGCATAGGAATTTGCAAGATAGGTTCCAGCACTAGCCAACACCATGTCATTCACTTGCCAAAAAATTAGCAGGATAGGCAAAGCAATCAAAGCAGGGAAACATCTTCACCAGTTTATAGGCGTTCTTAATATTTTACACAATAGCTCTACAACCTGTAGGGAAGCTTCTTTCTCCTTTTACCTTAGTTATTCTTCACTTTACATTTGCCTGTCACTCTGGAAGGATTTAGAACAAGATCCATCTTCTTCTCAGGGTCTGAGGTGAGACTGACTGGCTTGTAATTCCCCGAGTCTTCCTTCTGGCCCTTCTTGAAGATAGGGGGGACATTTTCTCTCCTCCAGTCCTCAGGCACCTCTCCCAGTTGCCATGACTGTTCAAAGATCATTGAGAGTGGCCTTGAAATGACATCTGCCAGCTCAGTCATCAACTATGGATGCATCCCATCAGGGCCTACAGTCCTATGCACATCCAGCTTGCTTAAGTATTCCCTGACTTGATCCTCTTCCACCAAGAGTACCTCTTCCTTGCTCCAGACTTTCCCCCCATCTCTGGGACCTGGGATTCCTGAAGGCTGGTCTCACTAGTAAAGACTGAGGCAAAGAAGGTATTCAGTACCTCAGTCTTTTCCATGTCCCATGTAACCAGGTCCCCCACCTTGTGGAGCAATGGGCCCACATTTTCCCTAGTCAGCCTTTTGTTAGCTATATACTTATGGAATCCCCCCTTGTTGTCTTTGACAACCCTGGCCAGTTTCAATTCCATTCGGGCTTTGGCTTTCCTAACTTTGTCCCTGGATAATCAGACAATGTCTCTGTATTTCACCCAGGTTACCCGTCCTTGCTTCCACTCTCTGTATACTTCCTTTTTGTATTTGAGTTTGGCCAGGAGCTCCTTGTTCATCCATGCAGGCTGCTGGCACTTTTGCTCACTTCCCACTTGGTGGGATGGACTGCACTTGAGCTTGAACTAGGTGATCCTTGAATATCAACCAGCTTTCTTAGGCTCCTCTTCCCTCTAGGACCCTATCTCACAGGACTCTTCCAAGCAGATCTTTGAAGATACTAAAACCTGCTCTCCTGAAGTCAAGAGCTGTGATCTTGCTTTTTACCCTCCTCCCTTTCCTCAGCATCCTGAACTCCACCATCTCATGGGCACTGCAGCCAAGGCTGCCTTGGACCTTCACATCTCCAACAAGGCCCTCATTGTTGATGAGTCCCGGGGAACATGTCTCCTTGTTGTGTCCTTTGTCACTTGGGTGAGGAAGTTGTCTTCAATGCACTCCAGGAACCTCCCAGATTGCTCGTGCCCCTGCTGTGTTGCCCTTCCAGCAGCTATCGGGGTGGTTGAAGTCCCCCATGAAGACCAGGGCCTGTGAACATGAGGCTGCTCCTATCTGTCTGTAGAAGTCCTCTCTTCTTCCTGGTCAGGCAACCGGTAGCAGACACCAACTATAAAGTCCCCTTTACCTGTCCTCTTTTTAATCCTAACCCATAAGCTCTCAGTCGGTTCCTCACCCATCCCCAGGCAGAGCTCCATGCACTCCAGCTTCTGTCTCAAATAAAGGGCAACTCCCCTTCCTCCTCTTTCCATTCTGTACTTCCTAAAGAGCCTGTATCCCTCCATCGCAAAACTCCGGTCATGGGAGCCATCCCACCACATCTCCATGATTCCAACAGGATTGTAGCCCTGGAATTGCACAGCTTGAGAAAATAAGTATAGTAGTGCATCTGGGTTTTTTTCTGTGCATCAGTTGGGCCTCCAATCAGACATGTTAAATCATTCCATTAATTTCTTATTTCATCTTGTTATATTTTAGCACAAATCATCTCAGTACAGACACTGAGACATATAACATACCTTTTCATTTCATCTTATTCAGTCTGTCTCCTTTTTTGTATTTTTTTCTATTAAGATTCATTCCTGTAGCTGTGACATTTTGTGGATATTCATCCGCTTATCAACACTTAAATGCACCACTGGGACAGGCCAACTAGACCCTAATTATAACAAAAGGTGTAAATATATTCCTATTCCTTTTTATCTGTTAATGATGTGCTACACTTGTCTTGTAAAAGCATATTTGATGCGGATTCAGCTTATCACACTTGAATTGGGAAAAAATCTATTGAAATACCCTTAAATTTGTATGCTAGCTATTGATCTCAGATAACATAGTTTCACAATAAACATCTGAAAAAAAACCCCATTAATCTCTCCCAGGGAAAAAAACCCATCAGCTTTCCAAGGCAACTAAGCAGTGACAGATTTGGGCTGTTTGGCTCATCTTCTATGTTTACCATACAGTTTAAGATATTGAACTATGTGATTAATGTTTTGCTAAAATATAATCTCCTAGGATTACCTTTCATTGTTCGTGCAGCAGAAAACATGGTCATTCCTCTTAAGGAGCTACTAAAAGAATTATCTATATTTTAAAAAGAGTTGAATTCATCACTTCCTGAAAAGAATTTTTTTTTTTTTCTCCTGCTTTTTATCTTTCTGCAGTTTTCCATTAGAAGGTAAAATAACATTATCTATCTCTGTTAGGTACCACAATCCAGGAAAATATTGCTGCACCCTGGCTGTCATTAGGATTAAATATTCTTTCTCTTTTCTTCTTGTTTCGGTGAAAACTGTTACCTACTTGTGAAAACATAAATGCAAGCTGGGTGTCACTTGGATTAATTAGATATCTGCCTCTTTTCTTTCCTGTCTTAAAAAAAAAAAAAATCTGAATTAACATTTTAAACAAGGTTTACCAAGATTAATCCACTGCACATTTTCAGAGACGGAAAGCTGGTTTAATAACTTCTTAACAATGCAGAAATCAAAATGATATAAGACGTTTTCCCTACGAGTTTTAGTGTAAACTCTAGCCAGCCAGACGTTTTGGTTTTTTAACAGATGGAATAAAAGGATTTTGTCCTTTTTTCTCATCTGGTAAAACTTCATAGTTATGTATGTTAGATGGTGTAGGTAAAAGCACCAACCCTGAGAGATTTTTACAAATCATTTGGCTCAACAAAGAGGTTTAAAAGGAATATTTCAGGATGTAGAACTCTATAACAGCAAGTCGCCATCAGCTTCAGTAGATTCTGGCTGCATGGCAAACTGATGTTTTATATGTGTATATATGACATATGTCTGTGTACAGTACACAGTATATGTATACAGACAATGTGTATACAAAGAATTTGCAGAAAGACTGAAAAGACGTGTCAGCTATCTTGCTCACTGTAGTGCAATGCTAACTTTGAAGCTCCAAAATGTCAGGAGACATTGTTATGATCATTAAGGTAATTTTTCATCTTTTCGAAATAATGCCACAGTATGGGTTAAATTCTCATCTCTATCCAAAAGATAGTTAATGCTAGTAAATCGTGTCCTATCTATCCACAGAGTGCAGTTATTTAATATAAAAGCCAGTGATCCCTTGGACGCCAGTGCAGGAGTCTTCCTTAAATTATGTGTGCCAGGACTTTGCCATGGCTAGTTTCCAAAAGCTTTAGTACCAGACTTCTGTTACTTCCCTTGGGAAATGATTCGGCAGTTAAAATCTCTCTATTAGAAAACTTTCCTTGATAACTTCAATCTGTTTTTTTTTTAACTGTTCTGCACAAACCCATTTGTCCTATTACATCTCAGTCCACAAAATACTTAAAAATTATCAATCAAAAGATGAGAAAGTAGGAGAGTGTGACACAAGAGTGAATTTGCTAAATAAAGGGAGAGAAAGAAAGGTGCATGAAGGCTATAGTTCAGGACATCTTTCCAGCCTTTTTTTAAAGTTTCCCTAAAGTGAATGAACTTAGGCACAAGCTTATGTGCTCTTCTGACTGTAGGTGGCCTTTGAACTGTGAGCCTGAACAAAGATTTATTTTTGATTGGGGAAAGGAAACCTATATTCTTTTGAAAACAAACTTTTGTGTGATGAACCAAGTTGTTTCATCTGGTATATAAAAATACACACATGCACATATTTTTTCTTATGTTTTCAGTGAAAGTTTATACATCTTTTTGCTTTTGAAAATATTAGTGATGCAAGGGAATGAGATTGCTTAGAGCTGCCCTACACAATCTATATATCAATTGGTATCAATTAATTATCCTGTTTCAGCTCATGTAGTCCAAACTCTGTCTATTGTATTTCTCAGTATTTCTAAGTGTGATATGCTTTAACATAACTATTGACATTCTTAGCAGACAAGTCAAAACAGTTCTTGAATCACATTTCAGGCTCAGTTTTGCATTTTTCAAATTGCAATGGTTTATAGAAATATTTATTAGGAAGAAAAATATATAGTTAATATTAAATTTACATCAAACAGTTATTCCTTGTATACCTTACTTTCAAAAACCAAGCCATCTCTATTAATCTTACAGTGCTAATATAGTGTATATTCTAAACCGGAAAACAGTGTGGTACTTACTTGTACTCTACATACAATAAAACATGTACCACTTTGCTGATGAGAGCCACAAACCTAAAGAAAAGATGAAGGTGACTTCCCTATTTCAAATGGAGTTCAACCCATCTCTGGATGTTAAATCATTCTTGACAGAAACAGCTTTTATCACTCATACTTATAAAAATAACTTGGAAAGTATAAAATACTTTAAAGCACAATGTCTGTCAGTGGAAAGGAATCAGATTCATCTATATATATATATTATATTATACTATTATATTTAATACATATATACAAAAAATAATTTAAAATGCATGTATATACAAAGATACTTCGAGTTTCCTTTTCAAGTTCCTTCCAGTCCATTTTTTCCTACTGCAAAAGTACATGACTTAAAAGATTGTGTACTTTTAAAGCATTAAGGACACAGATTTAAAATTTGTATAGGTATTAATACTGAAATTCTTCTAAGACTGATTACCAAGTGATGTTAACTCATTATTTAGTTATGAACTTCTTTCTTTAAAAATATTTCAATGGTAATAAAAAATGTTATTGCATGAATGCTTCTGTATCTGTGATACTGACTACTCTAATATTTATGTCAAATGCTAGTAATACATGGAGCTTATCGCAGATAGAAAGCCACTGAATTAAATATCAGCAACATATCACTGAAGATTTCACTAACACAGAGATGCTGTATAATTATCTCTGGTACACCATGCATGTTTTGTTGCATCTTGCGTGAAATTCATGCAACTACACATTGAATTGGTGCTGATTCATTATCCAGTGTATGAATGAACAAACAGGCATAGGAAGCTTACTCAGCCTTTATCAATTTTTTAAAACCATTTATCCATTCTCCATTAATAATGCTTGTTCTTAAAATATACTGCATAGAGGAATAATAACAGGCAAAATGCAAACAGTGAAGAGGACAGAAGGAAATAATTAGAGGTTGTCTTGGCCGCAGAATTTTTGAAAAGTGCCAGATAATGTATTTTAAAATAGTAGGGGTGGGTTCCACAAAAGACTTGCCTTGACTTTATGAAGATCAGAGGGTGTATATGTCATTATGTACAGCACATTTCAGGAGCAGATGACAAGATGAGCACGTGTGGATGTGCAGACATGCACACGTTTCTCTAGAGAATGTTGCAATTCCCATCTGTTGCATTGTGACCCCCTCCCATCTCAGGCCATTTCCTGTGACTTCTCATTCTACTTGAAAATAGGGACTGTTCATTCACCCCTAGAATGTATTCTTTTGTAAAAAGGTAAATCTTTGGGAAGGGCAGGAAAGGAAGGCATTGAAGCAGAGATTGTTTCCATCAACAGCTTCCCTGTGTATTTTCATGTATAAATATGTAAGATTTGTACGTGTGATTACTTTTGCCTTGAAATTGTTCCACTGCTTGTTTGTTACCATTTCTGTGCATCCTGCAAACAGCAGCTTTGGGTTTTTTTTCAGAGGCATGGTGCATGAAAATAGGACAGACAAACAGTGGAACAGATTGTACATAGAGACTGTGCTGTCTCCATCCTTGGAGGTTTTCAAGCCCTGACTGGACAAAGCCCTGAGCAACCTGGTCTGAACTGCACTGGAGACTTTCTGAGGTCCCCTCCAATCTCAGTGATTGTATGATTTTCTGAAAATGGGGGAGAGAGATGGAGGAACAAAGGGTGCATGTCTCTAACGAAACAGAATAATCACAATATCAAGCACAGCTGTTAGGAACAGGGGAGTTACGAGTGGTTTATGCAGTTAAGCATGTCTCTCAGTTTACCTGTATGATGTTCCCTGATATATCAGCATGATAAATCAGAATGCCAGAAATTAAATCAAAAGAGATGTAAGAAGGTAAATACAGGTAGCAGAGGTAAATTCCCTGGTGGAATGAATACCAAAAGGTCATTAGAAATGCTTCTGGCTCAAGACCTGGTAGGTTGGAAACATTTATTATGAATCAAACTAAAGATCCAGGATTTGATGATCAAGGGGCATAAGAGAGCCTTAAAGATACCAGTCAAAGCTTGGCAGTGAGTGGAGGTAGAGGATGAGTAGTTGATTGAGATGTCAAGAGTGCCACTGACTTTGAGACAAGAAACATGCTTCAACAGTGCAGGCTGTCCCTCCCAACGCAGAGACTGAGGTCACCAGGCTAACAGCAGCTTAATAAACCTTGTCAGGAAAGATAAAGATTTAGAAGAAATAAACAGAAAACTTTTTCTTTTTTTTTTTTTTTTTAAATACATTTCCTCAGCTTATCTTGTACCTTTTTAGGTGAAATAATAAAAATAATCCAGTTTGTAGAAAATGACTGTTAATCATTTTAAACAGCTCACTGTACAGTGTCTCTGAAAAAAGAATTCATTTAGTGTTAAGGGGCACTGAGCCTATTCCATTGTCACAATTGGAGATAGAGGTTGCTTGCACCCCGTAAAGTCTCAGAGTGGTTGTAAGTCTAGATCTGTTCTTGAGAAAGGTAAGACCTGTCACCTGAACATTGAGACAAAAGAGAATTTTATCCTGTAATAACGCGGGTTAAGTCATGCATGCCAGCTAGATTAATTTTACTGAAACACTGTTTTAAAGCTATAGCTCCTCTAGTGTTATGGCTTACTGAGAAACAAAGTGTATTCATACGTCCTTAGGCAAGCTGAGATAAGCCTCACAGGCAGCTGAGGAGAGAGATTTAAAATGAAGATCATTTAAAATGATCTTCAAATGCCCAAGCCATAATATGTTGACTCCCCTTGGGTGATGATCCCCTTAGAACTGAAAAACGTCCTTGTACTGATCCACCAGGACAAAAAACAAGCTATCATTTGTGGAAGCAATTCTGTGGTCCAGCTGAACATTTGCAGGATGTTTTTTTTGGGGGGAGGGCAAAAACGAAAAAGAATCAGTTAAATGTGAGAATAACTGCTCTTTCTGTTCTGCGCTTGTGAAATTGTCTCACATTCAAAATAGTTTTGTAGCTGTTCTGGAGAGGAGGAAATCTTACTGACACTTTCCTTGTCAAAGTATGCTGAGCTTCAAAGAATGAAGAACACTCCCTTATTACCCGTCTTCTTGGGCGTGGATTGCCTGAGATCACCACAGCTGTGTCAGGCGTTCATTAGAAGAATTGGAAAAAAGAATTTTAAGTTTTAGCACAGTGGATTTCGACCGTACACTGGGAAAGGAACTGAAGAAAAGATCAGAAGATTCTGCTTCTCCTGTTGCTGAGGGAGGTGTCACTTCTTGCTGTTCTCTTGTACATCTTGGTGTAGCAGAGGGAGCAATTGTTCAGGCCAGAACAGCTGTCTACACCTGAGGGAGACTCTTTTGGGAAGGGGCTAGTCTGCACGACATACCGGAGTCCTTTCCTGACCTGTTAAAAAACACCTTTGAAGGGAGGTTGAGCCTTCAGCTCTTTCAAACAGTATAAGGTGAGCAAGGAACTACATTATTTTTTTCCTCCCAAAAAGAAACATGTCTTTAATGCAGACTTTCAGGGTTCTGTTTCCTTTTTAAAGTTCCTTAGTTCCACTGGGTTGACCTGGGAAAAATGTTAAGAAACCAGAAGACCTTCATAATGTTGGGGTGATTCCTCTGAAATCTGTATTGTCCAAAATCAGGGCTTGTTCTTTGTCACTCTGTGTGCTGTGATACCCAGATGATCTCCTGATTGACGTGTCAGGCTGGGAGGCAGGTACAGTTTTAAATGTGTCAAAAATCTCCTTTGAGACGTCCCCATGTGCAATAGGTCTCTGTAGAATGGGGATAACCCTACCTTTACAATTTTGCATGTATTTAGATCCTAAAACTCTTAGGGAAGTGCTGCATTTTCAGATGTCTATACATAGTTGCTGGAACATTGAAACTCTGGCCTGGGTGGGGCCTAAACAAGTAAGAGTAAAATAATGACTTCTTTTACTGTAATGTAATAATAATTTATAGGCCTTCTCTTTATCAGTAAATGGATATTTTTTCTGTGATGGAATTTGAGTCAAATTCTATTGCACAAGATAATCTACTTTTTAAAATAGTTCACACGTAAAGCAGAGAAACTTTATTATTGTTTCAAATTAGTAAAGCCCAACTATTTTTGCAAAACATGAACAGCTTTTGAGTAGTTTCTGATAGTTTTCTTCTCATTTTTAGAGTGAAAAAGATGAAGTTTTAATTAAATAAGAAATTTGGCAGGCAATTCCTTAGTCATCAATCTGGTCTGGTGCTTTCTGCTATTTATATAAAAAATGGCTTTGTACAATTATGAAATTCATTGCTAACAAATGACCAATACTTATGTAGGTTTAATAGACTCAAGCCTCTAGTGCATGGGAAGCAGTCAAAGGCTTTTGAATTAATTGTATTCTTCACCGCATTACAATAAGTTCCAGTATGATAATGGATGAGCATCCTAACCCTGTGATTTTTATGGTTATCCCAACAGACTTTTTGCATAGCCCAGTATAAATCAGGTTAGTTCTGTCACAGATAAAAATACTGCAATAAGGGGAAATAAGTATCTTATAGTCTCAAATATTTTATGTCCATATGAAAATTCTTCATGAAATACAGAGATGAAGCCAATGAGGTTTAATAGTTAACCAGCAGGATTCTGAATGAGGAAAACTACCTTCCCAAGAAGATTTTAAGATGCTTTATGCATATAAGGACATATCCATACTACAGCCTACCCCCTGGGTTTTGCAAGCATTATCTCAGAGCTTGGATCTCAGTGTGAACTGATTTGCTATTTTTACTATTTTAATAGATAACCAGTGCTTATGGAAATTCAACAGACCCATGGAGAAGAACATGCATATTAGTCATCTGAACTCCATGCTCGATGCGTAAGCTGCTTCTGTTACCTGAAATAACTCTAATAAACTCAGCTCAGCGTTTCTATACAACACAGAATTCAATCCTGTAGTTTTATCCTAAGTAGTCTGAGCTTTACTGAATAGGTTTCTTTTTTAGTCATCATGGTAGAGTGTCTCTCTTCTCAAAATTAGCTCCAAATTCTATTGTAACCACAGCTCATCTTGTAGAAATGCAACAAACAAGGAATTAGGTATCTCCATTTCTGACTGATATACATCTGATTCCAAATTCCTCTTCCCTATGTCAATGTTTACAAGAAGTGCTAATTTTCTCCATCTGCTACCCCTTGTAGGATTATGGAAGCAGTTGTTGCAGAGACATTCTATTTTAAAAAAATCTGGTGCAAGTCCTAATGTAGAGCATGTTAATGCTTTGGGAAAAGGAGTTATGAATTACCTAATGATGTTCTGAGAGCTCAACAGTTATGTATCTCACCATTAGTAGAATCAGGATTTCTCCTCTCTCCCTTACTGGGACACATTTATTACTACATCCTGTCTAAGTAAATACAGCACTTCTAGACTTTTTAGGAAGCTGGAGCTCAGTGGATCCTTGCCCATGCAGTCGGCACAGCAGTGCCATGATCTTCTTCCAGAAGTCCAGGAGGCAGATTTTTCCGACATAGGAAATGCATGCACATTACACAGGGTGGTATGTTAGATTGTTCCTCTGTGTATGGCTCCTTTCAAAATGGCAAGGCCTTTTTAGAAAATCGAAGAGGCAAAAATTTTTCCTTTGTGATTAAAAAAACTTAAATAAAAATAGGGTGATAGATGAAGGGATGTTGTTGTGTATAAACCACACTAGAGTTTTCATTCTGAAATTGAGCTCTTACACATGAGCTAAATACAAATAATAACATTGTCAGTCATGGCTCTCCTGACTACCTGTAGATATTTACATTTTTATCCTTCTTAAAGTCTTGCAGGGAAAAGTATACTTTCATCACCCAGGGAGATGTTTTAAATATATGTAATTTTTTTCTGAGTGTTGGAAATCTCTATCTGCTGTTTGACTTTTTTTTACCCCAAGGACAAAAATATGTTTTAAGAAACACTGAATGGGTAAATTCACTTCACCTAAAAGCTGAAGGTCAAGCATTCATGTTTTGGTTTGATGGAGCATCTCAAAAAGTAAAAACCCAAAGAACAAACCCCTTCAAACTTTCCAGTTAATGTTTGCCCCCAGGTCTAATTAATCCTTAACCTTTCAGATTACTTTACATTAAGATTTTCAACCTCCTAGGAAGGGAGCTTCTTCTTCAGGGAACTACATCTCCATCATGTTGTAAACTCCTTTAAGAAAGAACCTCTAGTATGGTTCTTCTAGCCTGGGGTCTTCTGGTCCATGGATGTTTCCCTCCAATCTTTGGCCCCAGACTTGTGTATTTGTTAAGGGCAGGTGGAAAGGAATGACAGTATGAAACAAATCTGGTTTATTTACATAATTTTGTTTGCTTAACTCTAACAAACATGATAATTTTTGATGGACTGTATATTTAGCTTTTTTGTTATTAATTTTATGTTATGTTCTGTCAAGTAGGATGACTGGATTAGATGGAAGGGCAACTGAGCATGAAAAGTAGCAGCAGAGAGGGTATAAAATTGCCATCAAGTGTCATCCAGGCCTTAGGGGTAATGGGGAGGAGTTCCGAAGGCCCAGCAAGGAATGGGTATCATTCATTAACACTCAGAAGGCTGCTGAGTGATGGAAATTCAATCTGGAAGCAAGAACTCAACTGCAATTCAATCTGGAAGCCAGAACCTCAAGGGGAGAGTTGCTTTTCCTAAGTCTTCACTCACAGTTGACTGCATTTTTGCATTCTCTGTGCTGCAGAGCAATGCATAAACCTTTTTTATTTTCTGTTGTATTGCCCAGTGGCAAAAATCTTGAGTTCATGTAAAATTTATTATTCCAGATTATATTCTAATGAAGAATTTTGACTGAAAAGCACTGAATTCTGTGAGTCTATGATCAAGGTTTAGACAAATCTGTCATAAAGCTCCTGTTGACTTGGAGACCCGTCACAATGTTATTGCTAGATTTTAAATCCTGGAATCACAAATATTTTAGATAATAAAAACTAATGTTGTCCTCTAGCTTGTAGAACTTTGGTTTGAGATCTCCCAAAAACATTTTAGCAATTTTTGGCAGACTTAGTATAACAATGATCTGTGCCAAATGACAGTGTAAGGTAGCATCCTGTGCCTTTCTTTTGATACTAATATTGGTTTTGTCAGTGCCACTCTTGTACAGGTTTCAGTACAGAATAAGGCACTGGTTTGTAAAGGTGAGGGACCCACCATGCTTTCCATTTTCAATTCTTGATTTAAAGTTTTATTAATCACTCCAAAAAGTAATAGCTATTGCTAGCTATTGTCAGTGTATCAGTGCACTTTGTTTGTAAGTATGATGATCTATGTCATGATGTGCTAAAAGCAACCTAAAAATGAGCCTTCTCTTTCCAGCAAGTGATTTATCACTTCCTTCTTCTCCACCCCTCCAAGAATGAGTGTCCTCATTTTCACAAGGTTTGATGCCTTAAAGTCACATAAAATCTTCTGTGGTTCAAAAGGAGGGAATAATTCTGTTTACGATGCATGAAACACAGGAATAACAACCTGGTCTTTGTCTCACAGCAGTATCACCAGTAGAAGAGCTGATGTTACCATAGAATTGTTTGTGAAATGTCCATACATTAAGTGCTGAGCAGACCTGACTGGGCATGCACACACAGCTGGTATGTTCAGGAAGAAGATGATTTTAAAAATAATACTCACTTTCTAATTTTCTTAGAATACATATAATTAAACTAAATAATATTCCCCATGTATGTAAGCTGTATTAACAAAGCCTTACACAAGCAGCTTCCCCTTTTTCCCATGTGATTAGGCATGCGGGAATGATTGCAGCTGAAGACTTCACAGGGGTGGCTCAGTGAGACTTGATAGTATTTTGTCTCTTGAGTAAGGAGCCAGAGCTACAAGACCTCTGACAGTGATGATGCAGGACTGGCAGCTCCTCATCCCTTATTTTCTGTTAGTCGCTCCTGAACAAAAAATGCTTTTTCATGTGAATGATGTCATCAATAATTTCTCATGCCAACTATGTCATAATTTTGGTCAGTATTAAGACTTCCATATTCTTACAGGGAAAAACCACTCAATTCATGTAGTTTACACTAAATCAGGATTCTATAAAGTGGTTTATTGATTTAGTAATGACATACCATTAACCATCAACCGGGAACTATGCAACCATGATCACTATCAGCAATACAACAGAAAAACAACAATTCTAGACACTTGCAAAATGTTAATGAACACCTACAGAATTCCCAATACCCTTCTATAACTAATACCCAAAAGATCCAATTCCCCACACACACTCACACAGATTCCACTGCCTCTTCAATGTGATCAGTTTTGTAGTAAGACCCTCTCAAGACAGCTTTGAATTTTCCATCCAAACACTGTTGACACTCACACTCCTATCTTACTGGTTGTTATCCAGCCCTTTTGCCAAGGGTGGGTCATGGGAGCGACCACCACACAGGTCTTCCTGCTTAATACCGCATCTTCCTGAAATGGGCTAATTAATCTGTATCCCATTTTCTTGGAGGGCTCTTTTCCCTTTTTTGCAGGCTCTTTTCCTTTAATAACAGGGTGTTAGCTATTTTTTCATTTTTTTGTTGCCGTTCTCCAAATTCTCTCTGCCTTTTCTTATCAGTCTGTCCTTTTTTATATTTCTAATCAGTTTTTCCAGACAATTCTCAAGCAATAGCAGCAGTGCAGTCGTGGTGTTGGCCTTTAATGAGATACCTTAAAAAAAAAACAAAACAAAACTAGTTTTATTATTTATTATTGTATTGTCTGGCCACCACACAGAAGATGTGACGGACAGAAGATTGAAAGGAAGATAAAGAGACAGTAAAAGTCTCTAAGGTGCTGACTTTTCACACAGAGCTGTGGGGAAATATAGTGTTCTTGTAGACATATTGACAGATTAACAGAAGCAGTTCAGTGCAGTATTGAGCATTAAAGCCAAATTCTATTGATATATAATTAGTACTAGACTCGCACATGCAGCCTATTAGGTTATTAGACAGATCTCTAATATAAAAATAAAGCTCATGATGCTGTGCAAAGTCCAAAGTGTTTAGATATTAGTAGCATGTTGTGCTGAAAATTTGGTCAGTATTGTCTGTACAGCTCAAAGCTGAGATGATTTTCAAAGCATGAGATCCCTTTTGAAATACTTGCGGATGTTTTTGTCACTTCTGGTACAAAGAAAGAGAATTCTCAGGACTCAAAATTCACTCTCTCCTCAAAAAAAAATGAGCATTTTTAAATGTACCTTTAATTGATTCTTATTGAGGGTTAAGGCAAATTAATGAAGCCATATTTGCATTCATTCATGCAAGATTATAAAGTGAAGCCATTGTTATCCATCAATATGGTCGTTCAGAATGAGAATGTGACAGAATTGCTGACAATGGAGGGCACCTCTGGTGATTGTCTAATCCAATCCTCCTTCTCAAGCAGGGTCAGCTAGGACTGGTTGTCCAGGAATTCATCCAGTTGGGTTTTTAATATCTCCAAGAATGAAGACTCTACAATCTCACTGGGCAACCTGTTCCAAGTGTTTGATTGCTTTTACAATAAAAATGTGTTTTCTTATGTTCAGACAGAATTTCATGTGTTTCAATCCCATCAAGTTTTTATATACACAGATAAGATTCCTTCGAGCCTTCTCTTCTCCAGGCTGAACAGTCCCATCCCTCTTAGCCTCTCCTTGTGCGAGAGGTGCTTTAGCATCTTTTTGGCCCTAAAGAAGGGTAAGTAATTTCCAAGAATCTGCTATAAAATTTGCCTACTGATGGACAAATTTTGTGTATAAATTATATGGATTTTTTTCTGTCTTCTTTCAAGGCTAAACTTGATTTCATTTGAGGCCCTAGAAGCTTTGTCTTTTCTTTTATTTGATGCTATATCAGCAGTGAAGAAAGAACAAATATTATTCAGTATTTCTAACCATTAGAACTGGATCACAGGGGAGGTTCACTCTGCGGTCTGCTGTGTACTGTCATCCAGATCTGTTTCCCTAATGGTTCACATCACAGAGAGCATCCGTATTGGCCATGGCTTCCCACTAATCCATGCATCCAGGTATCTTTAAACAAATGCCAAACTTGAATGGGCTCAGGCCTTACCCTAGTGTGAGGCTGGGTTATGGATGGGATAGGAAAGGTATTTGTGTGTCTGAATTTATATGCACCAGAAACACAGCAATATGTCACAGGGAAAATTAGGAACAAATCTTCAGTACTTTTAAGAGGAAAAATTACACTCTTTTAAAAAAGTACTCTTCATGTAACCTCTCGATATGAGCTGTAGGCCATACCATTTGCCTACTTCAAACCAATCATTTCCAAAACCATTTTTATGTTCTACATTACATTATCTTTTTCTATAAACATTTGCAACCTACTGTGTACATCTTCCTTCACCTGCACCTCCTTTCTGCTGAGAATTATTATTCATGATTGGTTTTAGCTATTATTTCTAATATTTGTGACCTTTACTATGATTTCCCTTATTCTAAAGACAATCATTGATAGCATACTAGCCTTTCTCCCTTCAGATCTCTTCATAAAACATAGTTTTTCCATGTAGAGTTTGATTTTAAGTAGAAGTGCTCACCTACAGAAACATTTATTTCTTGTGTTTATTGATTACTTCTCCCCAAATCTTGATGACCATGGTACATCATAGACTACTTTCAAATATTTTGGTTGCAGTCTTTATTTTCATTAGGAGTTCATAGAAGAAAAACAATATGATTTAGTCTTTTGTTAGCTAATGATATAGTCATAATGATGACTTCATAGATCTTTTTTATTAAGTGAGGTTCTGAAAACAGAGGTTTCTTTAGAACCTGGAAATTTGCAAAAGTTGGTCTGTTCTCTAATGTAAGAAGCTTCCACTCAAATGTTTTATCTCTGAAAATTTTGTTATCAGAAGTCATAAGCATAAAAGGAGTCCTGGTCATTTCCTTTTTCCCCATTCCTTCTAAGCAGCCAGCTCATCTGGAAGTATAAACAAATCTCTGTTCTTGTAGAGATCTTCATTCCAGCAGGATCATCCAGTAGTCTGATTCACAAAAACCCCGCAATTTTCCTCCAAGCACTAATATTAACCAATGCTGTCTAAAAGCATTGAGTAGCTTTAATACTTTGAAGATAGTGCTGCTAAAATTATCTCATTGGTCCCAAGTTTGCTGGAGAGTATTTCAGATTGATTCAACTGCTCATGGATATGTGGAACAAGAACATACTAGCCCCAATGAAAATGTCTTTGCTGGTTGTACAGTTGACTAACCATTCAGAGTCGGCATATCTCTTCCTTAATATTTCATTGTTTTAAAAAAATTTAAAGGAAACTTTTTACACATTTTTCTCAAAATGAAAAGCTTTCAGCTACAAATAGATACAAGTACTATTCAAAAAAAAAAAAATCTTGATAAAAATAGATTTTTTTTTTTTTTTCTGACTGGGAAAAAGTTGGTTTAACTTGAACTATTTGTTTCTGTTTTTATTGAAATTCACTAGCTTTCACAGAATTATAAAAGGTAAAATACTTGAAAGGCTTCTACATTCTATAGAATCATTATAGGCTACTATGTTTAAAGAACTTTGTATGATGTTAGTGACACCATTATGTGGAGTGACTCCTGATATGTCCTAATATGGAAGTTGAAATATTTTATTTTAAATTCATTTGTAAAGAGCTTCCACAATATCAGTAAAGTCAGTAGATTCTCCCTCCTGATTTAAAAGTCTTATTTGTTTTCTTTTCAAACTGTCTTTGCAGATTGTGGGTTGTAATTAATAGGTTTGAAATTTTGACACTGATGGGTAAAACGTGTCAAATGCTTCATGTGCTTGGTACTGCTGACATGGCGTGCCATAATGGAAAAATACTAAAATGACAAATAATATTTTGAATGAAGTTTTACATTCTCAATGAAATCCTTTTAACAGTCATCTTTGTAAAATTAAAGAAGCCAGTTCAGAAGCAAAATAAATATAAAAATATTGATTTCCCACAAACCAGAAGGTGAGTTTCAACCTGCTATAACTTATATATCAATCAGTAGGTGGGACTAAATGGTTATGTGTCTGACAGTGGTTTTAGGAATTATTATTATTATTATTATTATTA
>NW_009219984.1:0-4850 GCF_000690835.1 Fulmarus glacialis
CCGCCCCCTCCGAGGGGGAGGCATGTGATCCCTTTTTTTTTATTGCTATGGAAACAGACCAAAGCAAAGGGTAAATACAGGGACAATAGCAAAAGACAATTTTAATTTTCATCCCCGCTTAAATGTCACACGTTTTTTAACGCGCCGTCGCTGTAACCGGAGCTTGCATCTGCAGCCCGACACGGCGAGCTGGGCTCCGAAGCCCGAGGGTTACAAGTCCCTCATTATTGCCAAGTGGGATCAGAGCACGTAGGTCTGTTTAGACACTGCGGTGCATTGTAAGAGGTCTGTCTTCAGGGATAGCCATAAAAGCCTCCTTTTTCCCCCCTGTTAAAAAAGAGCAGCTGTATTCTTCTAACGTGGACAGCGCCGAAGACTGCCTGTCTCTGCCGCACAGAGACTCTCTGGGTCAGGCATGAAAAAGCAAACTTCAATTTAAAGTCTGAACAGGATTTCCCAGCGCAGCCTTATGCTTTGGTGGGAGATGCGCACGTGGCTCAGGAAAACTGGTGGGGAAGGTTTCTGAGGCTGTCTATTGCTTGCTGACATTCAAGGTGTCTGACAAATGTTTTGGCAGCTCTAAGGTAGCTTTACAGTATAAGCCTGAGCAGTCTCATAGATTAATGTATTTCAGACTATTAATTACACGGTAATGGCCGCTCCAAATATCTTTGATGTTAAATTAAGATTGTGGCCATTGCATGTTAAACAGGAGAGCTAGGTCATCTTTAGGTGCCAGCACTCCCTAATTTTGTAGCTGCGGCTCAGCTTAGTTTTCCCTCTTCAAAGCCAGTGACAAAGCGCTCAATCAGTGATACAAATAAACAGGACTGAATTGGTTATTTTATAGGTATATGAGCAGTGTCTCGTTAATCATTGAGTGTTACAGATGTGAACGGGGTGCTCTAAACTGTTTACCAGCTGGTTCTTGGAAACGGGACTTCCTGGATGACTTTCCTGTTGAGATATGCTGCCCCTCCTTGTAAATCCCGTGGCGGTTCCTGCTTCCCAGCAAGAGCAAACTCCCCATTCACACACAGGATCGTTCCTAGAATTGCCACCAGAGTTGCTAGAAGAGCTCTGGTCCAGCGGGTGGAAGATATTGATTGCTCTGTGTGCAGTTTCCCAGCGTGAGCCTGCTCATGACACAGGCAGCATCTAGAAATGCAAGCCACGCTGTTGGTGACAGGGCAAACCCCAGGAGCACGTGGACTGCTCTGCTGCATCTGGAGCTGGGGGTGACCTTTCCTGAAAGGAGGGATCGGCTTTGAGTTAGGCTGGGAGTCAGAGTGCTGCTGGATTTCTGTTAATTTTATTAATTGCAGCAGTCTCTCCTTGGCACTGCTTTGCTTGGAAACCTCTGTGTGTGTAGTGTTTAAAGCTCACAGACAAAAATCTTGGCACGTGAAGGCTGAATCTTCTGGTTGGATTTGGGAAGGGGGAGGAATAGGACAGGAGGGACTGACCAGCTGGACTCCTTTCAGCGCACTCAGAAAATCCAGAGTCGCTTCTGATGCTTTCCAGTATTGCAGTGCTGTGTTTCACAGGCATTCCTACTGCTTATTAAATATTTCACATACATCTGAAGTAAGACAAAAGGAGGGAGAAAAAAAACCAACCCACATGTAATTGTATATCGAGGAGCAATCTTGTATTGTCATGGAGAGGAACTAGATGGTTTAAGCAGTCTTTTTGTCTTTGAAACCTTATGGTTCCTCATTAATTTGCAAGGGCACATTTTAGATACACAGAAAGCAAATCTGGTGCCATGCACTAACATCCCTCTTTCACTGTATTTCTGTGAATGTGAGTGCACATTCTGACTATTTCTTATCATAATACATAACAGTTTGGCCAAATGCCTTCTTCGTTTATCGTTTCCTGGTTTGGAAAGTATGCAGTTATTCCCAGACGTTTCCAGTAGGAAAAATCATATGGAAAGTTACTACAAAAAGAGGTTCTGGATTAAAAGACCCGACCAGTTCTCCAGTGCTATGTTGTGAGACAGCATTTTTTCCTTCACAGACTTATGAGAAAAAATATCAAAGGATATTTTGCTATCAAGGGATAATAACTTCTCTCCAGGATCACAAGGATTTTAGGAGATCATCCAGGAGCCATGTTTGCAATTAATATTAGCAGAAATAGCAGTTGATTTTAATGCCTCAATACAGAATCAGAAATCTTTATTGTAGTCTGTTGTATGTTTTTTTGTGTTGGTCCCCCCCCCCCCCAGAAAACCATAGTACAGAATTTATTTTGAATTAAAAAAAAAAAAAAATCTAGTGTTGCTTTCCTGGTTATATACGAGGTTGAATGCCTGGTTAAATACCAGATGAGCCCAGCTGTTTCAAAGCACTTTCATCCACTTTTGACCAAGATCCTCACATCTTAACTGAATGAATGAAAGAGTTGAATTAGCAGCGGCAGACTGATGTTCCCTGATTCTCAGGGAATCTCCATCTATTTGTGTATGTAACATGACTGCAGGCTCTTTAGATATTTATTTAGATCTCTCATACGAAATGTCCTTCTCTTTCTCTCTCAACAAATCTCTGCTTTTAGGGCATAAAAATATATGTCTGTAGATTAAAGCCTGGTTTCATGAGAAAAGAAGCTGTGTATATATCTCAGAAGGATTTTGGCAAGTAACCGAAATCTTTCAAATAAGGAACTGAATTGAGTAAAATCCCGTGCTAACATAAACTGAGCTCTCTGGAGGTCAGTAGAAGAACAGGGACCTCCTGCAGCCGAGAGTTTGTGCAGTGCTCCCAAGACCTCTGAAAACTTATTCAGGCAAATGGAAAAAAGTCTTCCCTGAAAGTGCTCCTCACACTCCAGCTCCTTGCTTTTATCAGGAGCTCTGGCAGCATGGGTGGTGGAAGCAGAACACACGTACGTCAAGGGACTTTATCAAACCCCCTATCTCTAGGGGGTCACACCAGCCACCCCTTCACTCTCTGCTCACCTCTAAGACAGCAGTATCAGATCTGATAAATCAGAAGGAGAAAGGGATACCCTTCAGTTTGACTTGGTTTAGGCTTCTGGAGCAGTATTTCTCTTAGCCCAGTCATTGCCGTATCAGCATCTCATTGTCTCATTTGCACAGTTGCGCTTGTAATGCCTATCAGTTTTCATTTATTTTCTTTTTAACACCTTTAATTCTTCTGATTTCTTCTGAAGCGACCATTTGAATGATTAGTCAAGACAGGTATATAGACCTATCAGTTCACCTTAGTGCTACTCCATTCCCTATTTCTAGGTATTTTTTTCTCACCAAAGTGACTACATGCTAATGAATTACCATGCATTTTCAGCATGGCAGTGCTGTGTCTATCTGGAATTTGCCTTCTGTGTCTTTAGGAATGCAGGGGTGCAAGGATGCTGTTGGTGCTGGTACATGCTTTCCCCTTCCCTGGCTCTTCCCAAGCAATTAAGTTTGTAAAGGGCTTTTTATTTTTAATTTATTCATTTTGTTTGCATCAACAGGTATTTTGGACTCCTTTGCCATGGCAAGTTAAAACGGATGGTTCCTCCAGTAGCCTGTCAGTTTGTTTCCAAAAGTTTGGCTCTGTCTCTACAAAGCAATTATTTTTGCTGGCATCCAGCTACCTTTGCTAGTTTTCAGATGGACTTGATGTCTCTTTCTCTCGGCATGGGGGCTTTTGAATGTCTGCCATTGCAAGATTTTGTTGTTGTTGTTGTTGCTACTTCTGCCTTTCATCTGGTGCAGCATCCTCACAAACCTCTGAAATCTCGCGCTCCCAAAATCCCAGCAATATCGGCCCTCTCGTGTTTCCTGCTTTTGCGAATTGTGGCTTTGTAGACGGCAATTTCACAGATTGTTTTTGTCACTTCTAATGTTCTCATATCTGGAGGATAGTATCAACTACCAGGAAACTTCTATGACAAATTGAAATCAGTATTCTCTCAGAATCTGTCACAGATAATGGACAAATAGGCTTTTGCGTTGGTCCCTTTGTTTGCCTGCTCCAAAAGGCTTTACTCTATGTGTACCATAAAAAAGCATCCCTCTTTGAGGACCAAACTGATATCAGCTGCCATCAGTTCTAGTTTTCAGTTACTAAAAACCTGCTACCATATATATATGTATACATAGATGGAATATATATACACAGATAAAACCCCAAATATTTCATCTCTCTTGCTGGAGCGACCTACCTTTTCCCATTTAGCGAAGCTCCCCCACACAACCTGCAATCTTAGCTGACTGCAGGAGGGTGAGACACCTCATTGCAGGGGTATTTGGAACGGTTTTTGTGCACAACCCTGTTAGTTTCATTCTTTCGCTCATTGAAATTTTCAGCCTCTCGGTGTTTGTAATTTTGAAGCACCAGCAGGTTCATCCACATATGATGACACACAGGCTGAATATTAATCAGCATTTCATTCAAGCTGAGGTGATGTATGGCTGCTTTGCCATGGGCGTCTGCCACGCTATGCTGAGGCAGCTTGCTTCAGGCCTTTCAAGCCCGTTGATAAAATGACAGCCAGCTCTTAAGAGCTACATCTATATAAGAAAATAAAGCAATGCCAGTGAACAGTCCCAGGCACTGGAGCTTGACTGTCTGTAGCACTAACTTCCACGTTTAATTCACTAGGATGGACACAGTAGTTCTGAAAGCCCACCCCGGTAGTCCTGCCACCCCTGGCTCTGACCTCTGCTCTTCCTCCCTCGGCCCCTTCCTCAGACATGGCTGCTCTTCATCACTTCATCAGCGCACCCGGCTGTCGGTCCAGCACAGCTCCTGAAGTCCTCCCTGCAGCTACCCCGGCTTTTGTTAATCAGACAGCTGAAAATTTAACACCCGTCCTGCTGAAAGTAGCCT
>NW_009219984.1:4881-12989 GCF_000690835.1 Fulmarus glacialis
TCAGAGGGAGCAGGATGTTGCCCTAACTGTTTGATTATTCACTTCATGTAACATTTTTATTTTTTAACAAAGGTGTTTACTTTTCAAGTGAAGATCATTGGTTGAGTCATGGCAACTATAGTGTCTGTGTAGCCAGCAAACACTTAATATGTGGGTGGGTGGTTTGGATGGCCTTGAATACATAATTAAATTTGTTTTTCCTTTCAACTCCCTGTGGTGTGTTATTTTTTTATATTTAAAAGTTATCCCATCTTGAAGACAACTGTTTTTTATTATTAAAAGGACAGCTTAAATGCGTTTAGCAAAAGCAAGTCTCATTCCTTTTATGTCTGTCTTTTTTCCAATTAAAGAAAAAGTCCTTCAGTGCCTACGATCAACTTCCTGTAGCCAAAATGTTTCTCTAAACATTTTCTAAAGGTCTAGATGCTTTGTATATTTAATGGAATAAGCTCCACATTTCCTGATCCTCAAAATATTCAGCATTAGTTTGTATGTTTTATACTGCATCAGCAGAATTGAGGACTTGGAGTGTTTCCCCAGCTGTAGAAAGAAGAAGCTCCTGCATGCTGCTTCTGGTGCAGGTAAAAGGGAACAACAAATAAGGGACGAGTTGAACTTGAACTTCTGCAGTCCCGGTGGGATGCACCAGTGCTTTTGAACCATGGCTTGTCAACACGAACGGAGCCCGTCAAGTTTCGGCAGCGGCAGCCCAGTGGACTGTGTGGGAATTCAAAGTCTGTCAAATTGGGTAGATGTCTCAAAACAGACAGGTGGAAATTCTGCAAGAAAAGTGTGATATGGACACTTTGGGGCAATGATCAAACTCACAAATGCAGAGCTGGAGTAATTGGCAATGAAAGCAGTACAGCAAAGTGAGTTTGGAGATTATGATAGAGCTAAAATTAAATAAGAATAGAAAATGTCATTTGCTTGTGAAACACCACCTTTCTTGTTCTAATTACTTCTCTCTGTTTGTTACCTAGGTTTCATTAGAATCATAGAATCACAGAATGGTTTGGGTTGGAAGGGACCTTCAAAGCTCATCTAGTCCAAACCCCCTGCCATAGGCAGGGACATCTTGCACTAGTTCAGGTTGCTCAAAGCCCTGTCCACTCTGACTTTGAACACTAACAATGATGGGGCATCCATGACTTCCTGGGCAACCTGCTCCAGTGTCTCACCACTCTCATCATAACAAATTTCTTCCTGATGTCCAATCTAAACCTAACCACTTCCAGTTTAAAACGTTGCCCCTTGTCCTGTCACTAGAGGCCTTAGTAAAAAGTTTTTCTCTGCCTTTCTTATAAGCCCCCTTTATATATTGAAAGGCCGCAAAAAGGCCTCCCCAGAGCCTTCTCTTCTCCAGGCTGAACAACCCCAACAACCCCAGCCTTTCCTCATAGGAGAGGTGTTCCAGGAGTGTTAGGAGTGTTACAGCAAGGTTTAGATAGCATACCTAAGCTGGTGAAGCTCGAGCTTGGTGCCTGGGTGGTAAGGGATATAAAGCACGTGTATGGAAAGTCTGAAGAAACTTGTTTAATACCTAAAAAAAGACGGTTGAGGAGAACATGGCGTACTTCTTATACGTTAATGTTAGTATAGGGAGGACAGGGAATCATTGTTCAGTAGGGGAGAGAATTAGTCTATTTATATTACAAAGTTTTATATTGGAAAAGAAGAAAACTAAATATATAAGACCTCTGAAACACTGACTGGCAAGTTATGTGTGAAAACATTTCACTAAATGTTTTCAAGAACAGGCAGGTACTGAGGAGGGTTTAGTCTGCTTGATCCTGCCTTGGTGCAGGTTATTGGGCGAGATTTTTTGGTGCATGTTTCTTTTTAGCCACATTCTGTAATGTACACGCTCCATGGACAATCTGGGAGAAATTAGGGTTGAATCTAAACAATCAGGCTGGGACTGATACTCATGTCTAGATGTAACAACCTAAATATGAAGGCGGAAACTCAACTAAGTAGCTACTATTAAAAAAGGACTATAAATAAATTGCCTAGCATTTGAGACAGTCCCATTACTGTGGGAAACCATGAAAGAATAGTTATTTTAAAATCTCCTAGTGGCTTTGCCATGGCAGTTGATCTGGTGATTTATTGAAACGTGTTTGTCATGATTTCACTAATATACATACGACATGATGAAAAATGCCATGTTTAATGAGTTTTATGTGATTGATAAGAAACTGCAGACCGTAAAAGCCTGGTGACATTTTAAAATTCTATGAAACAAGAAAAATTTTAATTTTAAAAGCAGGAAGCTAAATTCTGGGAAGTGTTTCCTCTTTAATTTCCAATTAAATCAAGGGAGACATAATCATTTTAAAAGGTTCTATAATTAAATGTTAGTCTGTTGTAGTCAAAGGAATTGAAAGTCAGTTGGGATAAAACAAAACCAGGCAACTATCTGGAATCTGTTGTTCACTGTCTCTTGGTCTTTGCCAATTATACTTTGCTTTTACGTGGCTTTTGTGTTTGGTTAAAATTAGTTCTCATGTAACCAAATAACATAACGGAAAGGAATAAAATCAGCAACTGTAATGTTCTCTTTCTGGAATGTCATATTATGCTGTAAGAGGTATTTAGTTTTAAATTTTAAGAGCCAGTTACAGTTGTTCAAAACACGCCATTAATTTTTCCTTTGCACTCAGAGTCTTTGCCCATTTTGGTCCAAGCTATAAGTCTACACAACTAACTTACTCTGCTAATTGCCCAGCCATTTGCTCATCTCCATTAAAACAGCTCAATACTCAGATAAAAATAGATACAACTGGGCAACCCTTTTAAGGTTTGGAGATTTTTTTCTTTCCATGCTTAACAGTGGGCTTTTGAGCTTTTCCAAGAAAGAAGAAAGGAAGCTTGAATCTCCAGTGACTAGCTTACTATAGCTTTAATTCAAATCTGAATCTCCCATTAAGGTCATCTCTGTAGTGGTTTGAAGTTTTCCTATTCGTTAACCTCTGCATTGAACTGAATATTCCTCAAATTCCCTAATTAGTTACAGTTGGAGCTTTAGTGACTTTCAAGACTTTCCTCTTTGAGCTAGAAAGAAAAAGGTTCAAACAATGGTCAGGAAACCCTAAAACCTCTTATCTCTCAGCAGTTCGATTAGACAAGAAGAGTACTGTCTTGATGGATTGAAAGTGCTCTGTACCAGATAAGAAGAGGAATGATAAGAACATTAGAGGTCTCCTTTTTTTTTACGGAAGAAAAGACTGCTTTCTTTTTAAGCACTATCTTTTCTTCATTTACACATTGCAGGATAAACAGAATGTGTTTGCAATTAATATTTCTGCTTACATGCTTGTTGTGCCTCATTTTTTTAACAGATATGACAGAAGGATATAAGATTAAATGATTATCGAAGCAGCTGAAGCTTACTAAACTCCTTATTACATGTTGTGCAGCCTTAGCGACGCTGGGAAAAAAGGTAGAAAAGATGACTCTATGAAAATAAGGAAAAAATGTATTTGTTCAACGTATTCCCTTTCAGATTGCATTAAAAAGTAAATATAGGTGTGAGAAAGACATTAGCTGCCCTGGAAAGATGATTGTGTAAATGTTCTGCTTATTTTGCTCCGTTCAGTGGGTTGGTTGTTGCTTTTTTTTCCAGTTGCTTTCCATTAATCACTTTGGTTCTAAAAGGCCTTAGAAGGAAATTGTTTACAGATATTTTCCTTTGCTCTGTCAGAAATATGAAGCCATTTTCAATCAGCTCCCTCCCGTCCTGCATTTGTGGCCCAGCCATTTCCCCGTTTAAGTCAATCAGGACGTAGCCATCGACTTAAACTGGAGCAGATGAAGTTCTTTACCTAGCAGTGGCTAAAAAGCCAGAGCACTGAATGTTTTCTATAAGCCAAAGGGTATTCTAATAGCTTAGCTTTTTTTGTAGCTGATTAACTTTGTCTTCCAGTGCCAATATAGTGAAAGAGACCTTATAGGACTCCTTTTAAGGAGCCTTGGGGCTGCTTTTGTTCTGAGGCGCACTTTGGACACTTTGCATTAAACAGTTCCACTTAGAATTTTCCTAAGATCTCATAGTCATAGCCCAATGTACATAATTTAAAAGGCAAAACCATCCTGATACAGTATATAATGCTTTTAGCCATATGTTTTGTTTTTTTTTTTTCTAGTCATTGTTTAAAAGCTACTCTCTGGAGATTTCTGTAGCAGTTTTTATGGGAATCTATTTATCATTACATGATGTTAATTCAGATGTTTTCATTGAGCCTACATACTTCTTGCCTCTACATTTATAATTGCACAAATTTATGATGCTGTAAAGTTCAGAAACTCGGGCAATCTAGTACAGATGATATTTGGGCCAAAGTAGCAGATTGTAGCCATCATTTCTAGTAGCTTTTCCTATAACTTTAAACAAACTAACCCGAACAGCTGAGATGGTCTGGGTTCCATAATATCAAACTATTTACACATGAACAAAGTCAACTTGAAAGCTTAGAAAGATAGGCCTATTTAGAGGAAATGGGCTAAACTGTAAGTTTGATTCTATAGTCACATCTTAATTACGTTTCACTCATCAGCTGCTGCTGGCCTTTGATGAATGCTACAGAGGAGCTGGTTCGCACGCATGTCGGTCTTTGCTTGCAGAAGACCTAGTGGGAAATCACCAAAACCTTTCAGGGGAAATCTGGCTCCGCTGAAGTCAACGCAAGACTCCTGCGTGCTTCAGCAGAGTCAAGCCTTCAGTCTGGGATCCTGCCCACAGGCAATTATAACAACAAAACAAAAAATCATTTGGCTAATGAGAGATGGGGAGAAAGGAGCTGGAGAAGATTTCTGGGAGGTGGTGGAAGAGAAGTGGCAGCAATGAGGATGAGGAGGCAGAACCGCTCAGGAGAAGGAGGAGGCAGAGCAGGGAGCAGAGGCAACAGGAGAGCAGTAAGAGGAGACAGGGGTGTGAATAATCGAGAGTGGAGCTAAATAAGGGGCGCTGCTTTTCAGACGAAAGAAGAGAGTGTGTTTTAAATCCGTTCCTTAAAGGGAGAGAATGACTGCGGTGTGATGGGTGAGCTGAAAGGGTTAAAAGCCTTCAGAAAGAAAACAGGCATCAAAGACCTTACGCTGTATTTAGGTCCAAATCAGCCCTGCCAGAACAGTTCATCCCACCTCTGGCCTGCTCCCAGGGAACATTTTCCTTCATAACCCTCACAGCTGGACTGGGGTTGGGCCACAGGCAGGTGAACAGAAAAGGACAATCCGAAGGACAGTGCCTCTTTCCTGAGGACTCCACAGCCTTTGGCACATGGTCCACCATGTCCTGTGACCAAAATGTCGGCTTCTCATATAAAGAGGCAAGAGAAGAGTGGAACTGGGGATCCTCAACTGTTGTAAGACAAAGAGCACCTGCACGGTGGATGTGAAATAGATGCATCTCTGATCATATGAGAGAAGAGGTGCTTCTCTGCAAGCGGTTGTGAGGCTTCCTGAAACATCAACATGTACCACAGCACTGCACTGGTCTTTGGAACCAGACATTTAGGCTATAACTGTCACAGAGTGACATGGGCTTAGGATTGTCCTTGGGCATTGAGGCCAGCTGGTGTGCAATGGCTTGCACGCATACTTTTCTATCTTCCAAAACCTACATACGAGCTTACAAAAGAGAGCCGAAGAGATTCTCCTGTCTCCCAAAGCAAAGAAAGGTCTGCACCCAGACTGGGTGAGCAGTGTTCCCAGGACTATGCTAGCTCCTCTGGTTATTTCTCACCTTGGAAAAAGCTAGCTAGCCAGGTCAAAACCTTGCCAGTAAGTAGTCTACTGGCTGAACAGCACAGATGGTTGAATCACTAAGCCTGGGAACACTGCTTGATGCTATTTAACTCACCATTATAGAAACGTTAATGCTGTTTTTCTATGAGGTATTCTTATTGATTTACTTTGGCACATGAGAAGAATCATTCACAGGTTATTTTAAGTACTTGTAGCTTCAGTAATAATAGGAGCTTGGGCAATTAGTTCAGAAACAGCATCTTTTTGTATTTCAGGACATGATCCCAAACCAGAGTGTGAGAAAGCAGCTCATTTCCAAAAGGCAGAGAGGGATCCTGATGAGTTCTCCAGAGCCTGGACCACTTCGTAGGACCCAAGGCTGGAGAGCTTGCCACAGCGATACTCTTTATTGGAGTCACCAGGACACACGTACTGTCAGTCCTGTGTGTGTTGTTAGCTTAGACCTGCATGGTCACCAGGATGCAGCAATCAGCTCTGAAGGTGACTTCAGGAACACAAAGATTCCCCATTGCTTCCAACGGGTGCCAGAGAAATCCTTGGTTTAGCATGGCCCCGCGTTCACAGCTGGAGAGCTGGCAATCACCTTCCTTCCTTCCTTGGCTGCTACCCAACACTAAGTCAGATGGGGGACTAAGAAATACCACTTCGTACACACTCCTGTTACTGCCTTTCCATTCACAAATGTAAAAATATCCTTGATTTTTTCTGACAAAAATGTAAACAAGGAGACTAGCTGGCCCAGGGGATCTGTAATAGGATATAGGGCCTTTCACCTCTGTCTTATGAACAAAACACCATTCCCCTCTGATGCACGTTCGGTGGCTTGTGAGAAGAGGGCTGGTGGTCTGAATCCAGTGTCGTGTGTCTGCATCAGGAAGCCACTAGATTTGGGACTAATTAGCTTCTTTGTCGGCAGCCCCCACCGAGGGGCCAGCCATGAACTGGTACCCCCTGCACAGAGATAAGACAAGCTGACTGTACAAGAGAAACTGGTCTAGCTGATGCTCGTCCTGCATTTGTCCACTGACTAGTAGCCGGTCTTTGGACATCTTTAGGAAAACTAATCACAAGCATGGACTGTAATGAAAGACAGCACTGTAAATCATACATATGCTGACAAATAAGTTTCTGTAAGAGTGTGCTTGGTGACTCAGATATGCAGTGCAGTACCTGCAATGCATGCTTTGATGCGTAAAAAAGGAGCTCTAATGTAATGGACTTTAAAATGTGACGTTGCATCACCTGGCTGGGAACAGTCCTTTGCTGGCTCTGACTGCAGCACTTGGAGACCTGCTGACTGCCGCTCCTTGCGCCCAGGTGAGGGAATCAAACCTGCCTGGTGCTCACGTGTGTGCGAGAGGAAGGACGTGTGCCTGCCCTCTGCAACCAGCAAGGCAAGACCTTTCCACATTGCACAGGAGAACTACCTCCAGCCACAGCATTTCTGTTCTTAGGGCTCAGAGGCTTAACGTATCCATCATCTGAGGAGGGGGGATTCCCAAACTCAGCAATACTGGTAGGTTACACGGGAGCCCTTTGCTTCCAGCTGTTAAGTACATTAATAATAGCTGTAAATGCTTCTCTTTGTGTTGTTCTGTTAAAACTGAGTACTCGGCCTGATTCCTGTTGATGCAGCAGTGTCTGTAAATACTCTCTGAATCCTGCCTTGCCTTCAGACTGCTTCCACTTGGGTGCAACTGAGATGATGTACAAGTAAATCTCTAAATTTAAACTGGATGTGTGACTGGCCATTTAAACTTGTGCTTATCCACACTGGGCTCTGCAGTGCCCCTTGACGTATGCAAATGCAAATGCATTGAAGTAGGGCTGGTGTATGTCTATGGGCACTTTTCACTAATAATAAGGGCCTCTCCACCTCCAAAGAAAACCAACAAAAAAGAAATACTTAGAGACAAATTTTCCATTAGCTGTGGTGCTGGGTCAGGTCAGCAGCTCCTTTGCTGCTCAGTTCTGGCTCTTCTGTCGGAGACTGCTTCCTTGAGGACAGAGTTAAAAGAGCAGAACATGCACAAGGTCCTCAGCTACTTCAGCAGAGGATCTGATGGCTTAGCTCCAACCACCTCCTGCAGAAGCTCAAACTGAGCTCTCAGGGTTGAACAACCTGTGGGGGAGAGTGGAGTAATATCTTGAGCTACATCATCTGTTCACTAAATGAATATATCTAGACCCTGAATTCATCGGGAACTCAAAGAAAAACATTGTGCTAAGAAGGAAGCAAAAATAGACTGACTATTCTGAGTAAGTCTGGGATTGCAGCTCCTCTGTGGGTCCAGTTCCAATACATCTTCCCATTTTCCCCTTCCTCCTTCCCTGGTCAC
>NW_009219984.1:12999-30248 GCF_000690835.1 Fulmarus glacialis
TTTATCCAGATGTCAGATCTTTTCTTCTGGTGCATGCAAGAAAACAGCAAAGACGATGTAGCACTGTGCACAGTAACATGCAGAGGTAAGCAAGACCTTTCATCAAACCCAGAAAGAGGTTGGTAATGAAAAGTGGCTGACAGGAGTATTCAGATTGTGTAGCTCATCAGACGCAGGACACAGCAGTTTTCTGCTGTTAGTGGTGGGAATGAGCACTGGGTGGATGCATTACATGATTACTGATGGACCAAATGCACTGATAAAATGAAAGTCGGCTAACCATCCGCTCATATAAGCTGATTCAACCAAATTCCTCTGGAACCTTGAAACAGTGCAGCCAAAGGATCTCCCAAAGGCATCAACATCTGCTCTGCAAGTTCTTCTGGTTTTCCTGGTCTGATGGAAGTAGGCAACCCAAAACACTGTGAAAACAGCACCCATTGGGCTGCCAGCTGCCTGACTGGGAACATGGGAGGTCAAAACCCCTTAAAAATCCCAGCCCTCTAGAGATTTCTATCTCCTTTTTTTTTATAAGTCATTCAAGTCGATTAGATTCCTAACCATCTGCTTCTCTTAATAAGCCTGACATTCAGGCTCTTTCATATTTATTTAGTCTGAGCTCTTTCTTACTGCTACTCTGCCCACCCTATAGACATCAGGAACTTGATTTAAGCAAGTAAAATAAACATTTGTGGGTATTTTAATTGCAGTAAAACCCCCTGGGTTCTTGATCATTTTTGGGAAAACAACAAAGGCAAAAGACTAAGGATCAGATCTGAGAAAGTTCTTACACACCAAGTCCAAGAATGCAGCTTTCGGTGGTCCCTTATGCATGGCAATACTTAAAACTCACTGAGGACCTCCCTGTTTGGCTTGAATGTGGAACATTTCATACCAAACACTCTGGGAAAGAACCTCCTTTCTCTGTGGTCCCTGAGGTCCTGTATTCTTGTTTGCATCAGGGCACAGATCCCACTGAAAAGTGGAGGGGACCTTACCTAGCCAGATGGTTTAGGTACTTTCTTGTAGATAAAGCCATGGATTTGAGTCCCTTCAACCTAAACTACTTAATGGGTCAGTGCCCTACTGACATAGCTGTGATATAAAAAATGGATGTAACACCAAGGTTGAAAATTTCCTTGTCGTGATCCTTCAGGCTTAGTGGGAGAGCCACCTGACCTGGTCCAAGTGTCAGTCTTGACTTCCAGCAAGGGGTGAGGATTCAGTCATGCTTTTTGCATGGTGTTTCATACTGGTTACCTACAGGTGCTTATTGAACCTCACCCTGCTGAAGTGCCTCTGTACTGAAGGGCACTGAAGATGTATTCAAGGGAAGTGGTTTAGGATGTTACCATTCTCTGCCACTACTGCTCCTCCTCTCTGCCAATGCTTAATGAGCAAAGCAAAGCTGGAAAAACAGTATCTGCTCAGATCTCAGCCATTTCAGTGAAAATTGTTTAATTTATGTTAAATTGTTTAATTTATTTGAAGATACCTTTCTGTCAAAGCAGTGGGTTTTTAATTCCAGGAATGGGGCAGAGTGGAGGACTCGTTCTTAAACTGCAATAGCTGCGTTTGTTAACTTATTATCTCTCCCCAGGTCTCTTTCAAGTTTAGACTCTGAGGGCCTAGTGCCTAAATATGATATTACAGTGCCTACTTTGCTACTCCCTACAGCAAGATCAGATAATCACCAATGTACTCCTTAATATTTCATCATCAAAATTTTCCACTAATGCAGAAAACAAGATAAGCACCATCTCTAAATTACTTGAAATGCTAAGAGAGGACATAAACAAAATTTTATTCTCCTTCCCAACAGACTCCACAAATCTGACCTTAGCTTTGCTTAGCTCCAGTTAGAAAGTTTCCACCGCATCTCTCTACCTGCCTTTTCAATGGATGCTGTTAATGTCTCAAAGTCAAGACTCAAATCCACTTACTGCAAATGAGGAACAATGTGACAAATCAGTGATGAATGCTTGAGTTTGAGGCTCACAACCATGAGGGTAGAATATTCTGCAAAAACCAGAGAGATTGGACACACAACTCTGTGCCCTGCAGGATAGATTTTCCCTTGTACAGCTTGGTGTGAATGTCACAATAGTCACGATCTCCTGCTGCTCTTCGGGAGATGTGAAGGTTCACTTTATTAAGCATTCATAAGTTTTGGAGGTGTTAATTGATTGCCCAAGCACTGCAGCACTTTGAGCCTTGTATCTATCTGCCACCCATCTGTTTCACCTCCTGTTTGTTAACACAGCTGGAAAAATTCATATGCAGGAACCCATCTCATCCCAGAAGTCTTTAAAATCTAATCACTGCTCCTGGACATCCAGCTAAATCAATCTAAAACAATTAGGGAATGCTCAGTTAAAGCAACAAAAGCCGTAAAGCATCCTTTGGAAAGGAAATGCTAACTGGTGTGTTTCTGTGACACACACGGATTTATTTGGATATACAGTGATGATAAGATAAAATTGTAATGGGCTGGCAGGGACCCAGAGGTCAGGATCCCTAAAGTATCACTGGATTTAGCTGATCTATATCGTGAGGTTTTAATGGTAACTGTTGTTTTTTTAAACAATACCTTTTGTTCTCAGTTAATGTACTTCTTGTTGGCTTTGGGCAGCAATCTAAACACTCACAGCCACCTCTTGATAAGTGTTGGCAAGGTGATAATCAGTTTGTTTACCTTTTAATCCCTGCAGTAACAGATACATTAAAAAAATCTTGAAGTGTGTTATAAATTACAGTTGGAGTAATAACGTTAGTTCAATTGTTTGTGATGAGAGACAGGGGAGGAACAATCTTTTACCAGACTAACTGGTACACCTGCAAACAACAGAGAAGTTTCTTGGCTCACACCCTTGTGTCTTTTATCCCTTTTCCACTGGAAGCATGGAACCTTTTCTTTGTTCCCTCTAAGACCCCAAATGGGGACACAAAATGCTCAGGCAAAAAGACTGAAGTCCTTGCAAGACCTTACGTCCAGAGTGGACGTGTTTTCTCTGCCCTACCGGCAAGCGGTTTGGTGGAAGGGGGCTGGGGACATGGAACCCGCGAGCAGCAGAGGGGGCTAAGGGAGCTCAGCCACGGACAAGCTGTACTTAAGCGCCGGGAGCAGAAGGAACTTTTTTCTGTCTTTATGATGTGCATTTTGAGCCTCCTGGCCATCAGCCAGTCCCTCCCAGGTTGCCAAATCTGTTCTTGGCATAAGTTTGGTTTTCTCACGGGGGAGTTTGTTACTCTGACTATTTCACATGAACATTTCATAGAAATGAAATCTAAGGTGGCACTGTGGTTGGTTGGTTCTTCTGAATGAAGGATTTCCCATTGATGGCAGTCTGGTGCTCTTCTCGTGGCTCCAGTCCTTGAGAACGAAAGGCTTTGATCCTGGCATGAAGGCTTCAGCAGTTTTTTCCTCTACTCTGCCATGGCCAATTCTTATGCCAGAACCTCATGCATGTCTCTCTGACCCTCGTTTAGAAGACATTGGCTCCTAGGTTTACTTTCTGTGTTAATTAGCAAAAACAATCTTTGCTTATTTCTTTATTGCAGGTGTGCTGGAGGATTGGAACATAGAGTGCTAGAAGGCTGTGTCTGGTAACTCCTGCCATGTATGCTGGCCATTTGGAAAGTGAAGCAGGGTTTCATGGCCCACGACTAGTTGGTTACATGATGTTAGGGAATCTGGAGAATGAGAGACAGGAAATGACTTGCTAAGCACCACCGACCATCTAATCCTTACAAGTTTATAGCTACAAACCTGTGTTTGAACATGACTGAATTTCCTGTGACTACAGTTCAAACATCTGTACCTCACTCATCACCCTCAACCCCAGCATAGCCAAGGGAGATCCAGTCAGTATAATCAGGAGATGTAGAGCATTACTTGTCACATGCTAAAGAAGATGCCTCGCTGTGACTATGAAGATTGTAGGACAATGCTGACACCCTAAGTCATCTCTTTCACAGGTTCAAGCTTCCCACTGTACATCATCTTTCCTCATACAGGAGTCATTTCAGGTCTTTCATTATCTGTCTTGCCCTCTCTGTATCTTTTCCATTTACACTATATCCTTTTTCTGAGGGAACCTTCTCTCAGATAAGCACAATTTTCATGATATGGACTAATAATGGACTTACAAGGTAGCATAACAACATTCTCTGCTTTGATTTCTATTCCTTCCACCAATTTCTAACTTTTAATCTGCTTTTTGACTTCTACTGAGGTCTACCAAAGTATTTCTGCAGAATTACCAATCATAACCCAGAATCCCACTGCTCAGTAATAAGTCAGCTCGTTTTACATGCAAAGTTAGGATTGTTTTACCCCACACTGGTTACTTGATCTTTTGGCTGCATTGACTTTATTTCGATATTTTATCACTCAGACACTGAGGGCTCAGTGCAGTTGGCCACAAGCAGACAACCTGCGCCAGTGTCAGTACTGGGGGCCTTCCCAGCCCCTCGCCTCTGCTCCAGAAAGGCTGCTGGAGCTCCCGGGTCACAGCTGTCAGCACCGTGTGGGCCTCTCAGATCCTCGGGTCTCTCAGGTAACACTATTCAGGCAAGTGAATTATACCTTCAGTCTCTTAAGGTTGATTCTCCACAGTCAGCCTACTTTGAAAAATACTGAATTATCACCAAACTTTCTCACTGCCCTGCTCAACCAGGTCACTTACAAATATGTATAGACTGCAAGTACTTGCTTTAGGCGTCAGTCTGGAGAGGCCTGGCTATTCTGTTTGTTTGACCATTTTTAAAGATACCAGAATATTGTTTTCCACATTTCCAGTCCTTTAAAACAAAGTAACCTCTATGCATTTTAATCAGTGAATAAGGTTTATCCTCACAGATTCAATCCAGATAGTGGTGTCAGTGTCTTTTATTATATCTTACATCAGAAGACATTCATATTTCTGCCTAGATCCCCTCTTCATTTCTTCAGGTCAACACATTTCTTTAGGTCTCACACACACACACAGTGCAGGGAAGGTGTGAAACTTAATTCCTATCAGTTGTGTGGACAGAAATATTTGGCAATTCAACAACATGAGCTGGAGTTCCCTCACACTAAATTTTCTAATACACAAAGATCTCTGGCCTCTTAAGGACACGGTGGTGTCACTCACAGTTTAAGACGTCGCTATGTAAGACCTGCATGTTTTCACAGTCTTGACAGAGAACTAGTTGTACAATGAGGTTTGCAGTATCAAAGAATCCCTTCAATAGAAGGAAGAGCATAATTTTAGAGTTTCTAGAAACAAAAATGGCTTTTGTAAGGGTAAGCTTGTGTTTACCAAAGCACTGGAATCCTTCAGAGAAAGGAAATTCAGGTGACTCAGGAAGAAAGTAATTCACTAGGCTGCCTTACATTATTTCTTATAAATTCTCTGTTCAAATTCAGCCCTGGAGCAGGAGGCTGGATTAAATGACTTCCTGAGATGCCTTTACATTTATTTCCTGTTATGAATTTTCAAAGCTTATGAGAAAAAAAGGTAGAATGAAAGGAACACTATCCCCAGTTGTGGTTCTTCCAGACAGTACCTGAAATATCTTTTCCCATTGATCTATTAGTCTCCAGGTGAAGAACTGGTGGAACCCATGCAGGTGATGATTTAATAAAAAAAACCACTATTGAATCCAAAATAGTAATCACATAAATAGCCTGAATTATAAAAACAATTAATTTTTTATCACAACAATAAAAAATGGCATAGGCAGCCTATATAACGTGCTTCTCTAGTTACTTTGCTGAACAATAATATGCAGTAACTTGCACTATTTATGTGAAATGTGAATAAGCATGTTGAGTGATGTACCTGGTACAGACATAATAACAGTGTACCTACTAAAGAAATGAACTAAAGAAATTCTCTGTTCTCCAAAAACATTTGAGGCGACCGGAAGCAATGAGCCTACACTGCAGATTTGACAGCAGCAGTGATTTTCTAACAGTGGGGATTATTAAGAACTGGAATAGACTGCTTAGAAAAAAAGGAGAGGGGATCACTATCAGAGAGGAGGAATGTATGTGAGGAAGTACATATATATTTGAAGTTACATTGGCACATAAGTGTAGTCTAGATGACTTCTTCAAGCCCATTTAGCAGTGTTCCTGTGATGGCAGCTCAGCCTCCCACTCTTCCCTCTTTACATCCAAACTATGATCTGTGAGGCTTCTTCATCCGGAAAACCTAACTGCAAAAGTTGCAGGAAAATCTGGTGTTACTGAAGTCTGCTGTTGGATGATAGACCATAAGCACAGAAAACGTGGTCTCAGACTCCCATGCAGCCTCCAGTGAGCCTCCAGTGGTTCTTCATGTGAGCAAACATCATCAGCCAAGGTCAGATGCAGTGGGTGTAAAAGGTTGCATGTGCCCTTTACATGCTTAACCTTTCTTGTGGTTTATTTTCAAATGGTGTTCAGTGTTTCTGCTGCCTGTGCCAGGCATAGGCATGGCCCCAGCCATTGATGATGATGTTGGCTGTCTGCCGTGGAGTCTGTTCCTGTGTGCAAGAAGTCATCTATTCTGTGTGCGAGCAGTCATCTAGACCCCTTATAGAGTTGAGAAGGTAAACTCAGGGCACAAAATGGACTGTTCAGGTTGGCATAGGACGTTGTGTCTGGGCTCTGTTTCTGACTTTGTAGCTTGTTTACTGATCTCTAAGCTCTCTGTACCTTGATTTTACCACCTGTAAGTTGAGGCTGGAAGTTGTGGTGATCTGTCTTATTGTTTTGCAGTCTAGGAAGAGAAATGACTATGTAAGAGCTAATCCCTGCAATGCAGCAATGCTTTGAGCTCCCATACTATTACCTAAGAATTTTCTGCTGGCAGTCTGTGGAGCGTATCTGGCCCATGGACCAACACTACCTCCCAGCAAACTGGGAGCACGTTCCCCTGCTTGCCTGCTTTTCAGCAGGGACAGTGAAACGTGTTCCAGCAAGACTGCTATTGTAGCAGAAAGGAAAAGGCATTGGCCGTGACATCTTGCTACTCAGCTGCCCATTATGCCAGCAGCAACTTTGAGGGGACTGTAGATTAAAGGACTCTAGTCCCAAGGTCTATGGGGACATGAGTTCTTCTCTGTCCTGTTACTACATTTTTAGGTGTCTCAAGCACATGGGAATAGCTGTCCTGAGACTGGCATCTGGCTCCTAACTTCAAAAAGTTGGATCACTTTCAAGGCCCAGAGGAACAGAAAGATGAACCGCTAATGGCAGCAGAAATGGCATTACCTGTATGCTATTCCAGGCTGGAATGGAGGCAAACTAACAGAGATACACGTCCTCGGGAGAGAAACAGACTATTCTATGGAAAAATGAAGGTGTAGACTCAAATTGTAACTTCAATGTATGAGAGTAGACCAATTCAGACAGCAGGTCAGGAACGTTGAGAAAAAACTAATTTTACAGGGTAAGAGCTCGCAACACAAAAATACCCTTTTTGTGCTAAACAGTTAAAGCCAAATTAAATATGTACTATATTAAATGCCTGTAGAAGTAATGAATGCTGTCTCAAATTTCAGCTATATCATAACAAAACTGGTGCAAATCTTTTGTTCTCAGAATCAAACCTGCTTTGTTTACTTTACTGAAAGCATCTATTTGGAAAACCCTTTAAAAAGTGATATATAACAATGTAAACGGCATTTGGCCACCATGTTAAGAGCAGACCCAAGCATCCCAGGTGGCTTCATACAGCAGAATTTTCCCCCCGCCAACTGAAAGCAAAACACTTCATTCATGAGGTTCAAGGGAAGGAAATAAAATTTATACAGGGTTGTGTTTAAAACAGGCAGTACATCTCTGAGGGAGAAAAGCACAGCTGAACTCAACTGAGCTCTGTCATCTCAGAAACCAGGGACAATCTGAGGAAGAGCTGCTGCTGTCTGGATATATGTGGAATCTATATCTGCTTTGGGGCTCCACCTGGGTACTGGGGAAATCCCCAGGCAAGGTCTTAAGCTTTGACCATCCCCTCCCATATTCTCTGCTTGTGGGACTCCCTGAATTGCTCATTCCTTAGTAGCAGTAGTAATTCTTTTGAAGGTTAGTCTGAGTGACACTGCCCAGCCAAGCTCTGCAGGACAGCTGTGAAGGGTATAAGTGCAGAAAGGCGGCAGAAATGGAAAACAGGATTGTTCATTCACAACATCCAGACTTTTCATTCTGCAGAACCTGATCTCATAAGAGAGCCAGGAACTCCTCTGCAGGAGGGAACTTTGGGCTGGAGGACACCCACACCAATTACTGCAAGTCTTCCTACCTCTCCCCGGTGGCGAGTATAGACCGGGGACAGGGAAGGTGCAGGTGGAGCTTGTTTCTCCTTGCAACCCTATACCAGAAGCATGGCTATGACATAAGGGAAATAAGGCTATTTTAATTCACGGTGGGGGGTCAATCTGGGCCCACCACCTTAAGATCACAGGAGTTCAAAGGTGAGGGGTACAGCTTGTCCAGGCCCAAGGGTTTAACTGTAGTACGCCAGTTGATGAAGGTACGAGGAATGAACGAGCAGCAGCCAGCATTTCCTCAGCAATTCTTGTTATGTTCCCTCAGGGTTTGCAAAGCACACGTGCTTCCTGTGGCTGTGACTGGGCAGGAGAGGGGGGGAGATGTCGGGACAGGGAGTCCCCTCTGCCCAAGCACCTTCCCGAGGAAGGTGGCTCTCGCGCTGCACTGGAGCTGAACCCGAGGACGGTGGTTGCCTGGAAGCCCTGAGCGGTTCCAGATGCGGTGCCGCGGGATGGTGTGGGGCCAGCACACAGGCTGCTGCTTCTGGCATTTGGCAAAACCTAGGAGGGCGAAGCTGGCCTAGCTGCACGTAAATGTTTTCTTACGGGGTAGCAAACCTTGCTAGCGAGCAGCCTGGCTTCCCTTGGCTTTTGCCAGGTTAATTCTCTGATATGTATTTTAGGTCTCGCTCTATTCTTAATCCATGCATTGTGAATATCAGCGAGTTGTGCCTTATGTCTGTTAGCTCTGAAGAGCCTCGTTGCTCTCTGCGGTGGGCCAGCCATCACAGTGGTGACCAGAGTCAGCACCCTGCTGTGTGGTTTGGTCCTAGCCGGCTTTCAGCCACGGCATTAGCTTAAGCTCTGGGAAACATGCTGCCCCTCCAAGGTCAAGGTGATCTTGCTTTAGTGAGCTCCAAGTGGGCAGTTAGGAGGGCGGGAGAGTCAGTGACCCATTCCCAACAGAGATACTTCCAGAAGTGCAAGTGAAGAAGTGCCTAATTGCTGCCAAAAATGTTTCCAGTTTTACCTCTGAATAGCTGGGCTTCTGTCTCCTTGTACCATGGCTCTATCTCCCATCGACTGCAGATGAGGCTTTTAGACAAGCTGCTCCTGCGGCAGTAAGTGCACATGTCCGTGTTGTACGCAGTGCGGTATTTGTGCACTGTTACGCATGGTAGTGGCTGCATGGTCCCACGCTGGGTTAATGTGCTACTTCAGGCAGAGATCAATACTCACGTCTGACCCTGATCCTCTTAGCCTGACATTTTAGCTGGTCCGACTGGCTCCAGTGTGTAAAAGAATTTAACAAGCAGGTTGCTGTTTGCGCTCGTGCCATTTACTGCGTATGCATAATCCGAGCTTCTAAGCTTTCTGTGCAATATTTTTTTTGAAAAATCAACCGCCTGGAAGATCATCTGAGCTCCGCTCACAGCTCCTCAAGTTCACATCAGGTATGGCTGTAACTGGTAGCTGCAGAATTTATAAACAGAGCAAATTCATCACCGAATGCGTAATGAGCCAGGCCTTGGAAATGAAGGACACCAGTTTCTTTCTTCAGCATCCTGTCTGGTCCGCATCTGACATGTTCAAGCCAAATAGACACCATCATGAGCATTCACGCTCTGGGCAGCAGCGGGAAAAAGCAACAAAGTGGCATTTCACAGCCTGAGCTGCTGCCATTGTTCTACGCAAGATCTATAAATTAAATAAGGTCTCAAAGCTTCTCATTAAATAAAGGCTTCTAAATAAATGCAGTTAATAAAAGAGGGTCTCGGAAATGAACAAATTTAGCTTTCTGTGAGAGTCCTACTGTATGTTGGCCATGAAAAATATCTTTGTCTCAGTCCTTACTGGTTTACAGATTGATCTCTGTGTGGAAACTTGTGCCAAGAGTATTTGAGATGTTCTATTTTGGGAAATCTATAGGGAAGGTTAATTTAGGTAAATCAGGGAATCCTCTTGAGATTTCAGAGAAGAAAAATCTGGAGGGGCTTACAGACTAAAAGCATTGGCCTATGCTATTTTTCTGAAACAACTTCAGCTGTGGCTAGACTTCAGAAAATTTAAATGAGGTCTGTAGTTGGGATGAGTCCAGAAGGACAAGTTTTGGCTCCTCCAGTTCAGTACAGTGGGAAGAGGTGGGAAAGGTGTTGATAAACAGAAATGAATAGAAATGAAAAGGCTGCCACAGCTGGCTGACATTTAAAAGCTGTGAGCCACACTTTTTTTACTTCAAACTCCCAACGATGAGAAGTTTTAAGGGCCAGATTCTCATACCGGCCATACCAAACTAAATGGGGAGTAACTCCCAGACTGCTCCTCGTTTACACCAAGAGACAGATGTGAATCTGGATCTAAAAGGAAAGCTAGACAGGCCGTCATGCTGCGTAATGATGCAATATATCAGAGCTGGGAATCAGGCTCCAGGCATTGCAGCGAGGGCTAGAGGCACCCTGCTCTCTCACGTACTCCCTGCACGTGTCCGGGCTCTGCTGATTTTGCTCTACGTGACCTAATGTGTTTTACATTTATTCCCTTCAGCTCTCCTTCTTTGGGGACAGATGGTCATGGAGGTCTCATGTTCGGTGGTTATAGCCGAGCGGCAAGAGAGGGATGCCTCCAAGCCCTCCGTCGCCCAACTCCCACCCGCTGATTTGACCATCTTGAGTCTGTATAAGGGGAAGATGAAGCCACGAGGACCTGGCAAAGGAGTCATTGAATAGCACCTGTGGGAACACATCCTCTTGGCTTTATAAACAGCGGCACAAATCTCCTGACTGGCACCAGGGCTAACTATGGCTTCATTTGGGTTTGTTTCCTTGCCTGTTGAGGAAGTCCTCCTCCCTTGCCCCTTTCCCCGTTTACCTTGGGCTGGGCTGCACACCCACTGCCTCTCCTGTGCTGAGCTGGCTCTGCAGCCTCCGTGCATGGGAACAGATTTGTGAACTGTCTATAAATAAATAGGCAAGCTATCCTACCCACACAGGCAAATGTGGACACTATATGCCCAACATTGCATTCCTTTGGGCTGGAAGTCCTCATTCATTCCTTCGTAATTTTATTGCATGCATTTTTTTTTCAACTAAAGCAGTCTATTGCTTCTCCCCATAGAAATATTAGGTATGTGACATTTCCACCAAACAATAATGTTTTCAAATGGTGCCAGTAAAATGCTGGAGGTTTGATTTAAATGAGAAAAAAGAGATGTGAGCAACTAATAGGTTATTTCTCCAACCCCAGAAAACTAACCTAACCTCTCAAGGACAAAAGCTTGCAAACAAACTTCTGAACTTCTTTACAAGTACTCCTTTAAATACTTCTAAATGAATATATCTATATTCGTTACTGTATTTTATGAACTATTGTGCCCTTGTTTCACACTGAAAATAATAAGCTGATGCCTAGTCTAAGAGGAATCAGCTGAAAGACCTTGTTTTCTGCATGTGTGGGAATGTGTAATGCAAATATAAATAGTTTCTTCTTTGTGGATTGCTCATTTTCCTAGGGCTTATTCTCACAGCAAAAAAACCATGCTCTTTCGTGTCCTAGTGGCTCTCTTTGTGATATTATGGACTTAAGGGGAAAAGCCCAGACACAATAACTGCTCTGTGTGTGAACTGTAGCCAAATGGCCAAGATAGTACAACATAAAACTGACAATGTAAGTTGCTGGTTTGCCAGAAGTAGGGGGTTTAAAACTCATAGGCTAGCTTATTTCCTAAGTATGATTATCATGGCAACAGCCAAAGACTTGAGCAGTGCTGCAGTCATCTCTTCATAGCTCCTGTGCAGAGCAGAAATAAGACTATCGCTTGCAAGTGAGGAACACCACTGATGTATTCCTGCTTGTCTTTCGGGCCAGGAAGGCATAAGCTTTTCTGAGCACCTTTTAGACCCTGAAGGCCTGATTTGGTTGCCAGACTGTAGATGTCTGGAGTCATATGAAATGCCCTGTTGTGCAGAGCTGGAAGATACAACAACAGCTACAGGGCATTCAGCTGTCCTGGATCAGCTGATGGGGCCAGCAGCTCACCCTGTGGCATCTCAGGCTCAGGCAGTCGAATCCCATTGATTCCCTCATTCCCCTGCAGGTGGTCTGATGAAATCAGCCTTAGCAGTTTTATGGAGATTTAGTTCATGCTGACAATACCACGCAGAGCATTTTCCAGCCAGCAAAAGTTCAAAAAATAAAAATAAAAATCATACACGTACAATTATACCTATGTTCTAGGATCCCCTCATCCAAAATCCATTATACAAGCCATAGAGCTCCAAAGCAATTGTATGAAGCCCCTAAATTTGTGTTTAGCTAAGAGATGTCCACCAGTCAGGCACCAGACACCATCTTAAGACTTGAAGTGTTGGAAGAGCTATCACTTCCTCTGCTAATTTGCTCCAGTAATTAATCATGCTGACTGTTAAAAAAAAAGAAGAAACAAAGCTCATTTGAATCTCATTTACCTATTATCTAAAATAAGGTCATGCCTCTGGCTTGTCTGGTGAAGATGTTGAAAATTGCTTCAATTATCCTTGCTTATCTGAATGTAATCCCTAAAATATCAGATAAGTGGAGCTGCAAGGTAGTGGTGTTGGCACTAAGCCTGCAAAATGAATGATCTTTTTCCCCAGTCCAGGGTAGAATCTTTCCTTCTCACTTATTTACTGCTAAGTCAGCAGTGTTTTGTTTCATTCATTCACCTTGATATAGAAGATGTGCTGGAAACAGAGAAAAAGTGTAATTAGACAAGAGAGGCAGAAGTGACAGGGATATTGTGTATTCATTAAAATTTATAGGTATACAACTCAGATGGTCTGATTTACTGTCTCTGAAGAATTATGCTGTATAGAAATATTTCATGCAGCCTAGGGGTGTGTGAGATTTCAAAACTGTTATGTGTAAAAATGTCCTGGATTAATGCCATGTAAAAAGAAAAAAAGAAGCCCAACAGTAAAAAACACCTTAATAAGATATTGATTGGAATTCAGATGTGAACCCCAGAATATCTATATTGATGTTATGACTCTCTCTCTTCCAGCTCATTCAGCAGATATACTTACTAGCAAAGATTTGCTCTGGACCCCCCATTTTAACCAGGAAGGAAACTCCTCATTCCTCTCAACAGCGCTGTGCCAAGCCCCTTCAAGGGCTCATGCTTTTATCCTCACCACACTTCTTTGAGGTTGGCAAATAACGTTATCTCAAGTCAGCTAACGGCAGAGTGGGGGCACGGAAAGGTTGGAGGGTCAGTCCTCCCATCTGCAGGAAGTCTGGGCAGGAACGTGAGCGGGGACCACACGCCCCACACGCGGATCTGATGCAACCGCTGCCCTCTCCTGCCCTTTGCTGCAGTTCCTCCAGCCAGCCCCTCGGAGGGGAAAATGGGCATACTGCAGGATCTACTATATTTTTCTTTATTAAAATATAAAAAGTTGCTACCTGCTTGTTAAAGACAGTTTGATAAATCTGGGGTCTTCTGGATTCCTCTTGCACAGTATAATTCATCACTCCCTGCAAAGTAGACATATTTTTATCTGATTTTTACAATTTACTCACAGTCATTTTAGATTAATAAGCCCGTGCTGAAAAACCAAATCTTCAGCCCTAAAGGCAAATGATCAAGCAGGAAAACAGCCTGCCTGTGACTCAGTAACATTTCTTTTGCATTTGTTGTGGAGTTTAATTAATTGCATACAACTCGGATTTGCGTGTCTCCCACGCTGGGTTTTACTCCCGCTTAGCTGGGCAGGTTGTACTAAACCTTTCTTGGATGAAAGCTCTCCTTTCTTCCCTAGCCACCCCGCTCCCCACTCTGGGGCCCGGGGGACTTCGCTGCCCACTATTTTGGTGGTGAATGTTATAAGTGGAAACAAAAAAATCTCAAAGGAGACAGAGGGGAAACAAAAGCCCCCGCTAAAGCCCCGGCGCAGGCAGGCCAGAGCGGCTGCAGGGCTGTGTGTGGCGAGAGGGAGGGCTGATGCCTCGGGAGCTTTTCTGTCAGCATCCCGCCGCGTATTAGCTTCCTACATGGTCGAGCCTCCGCACAAAAGAGTTAATCACAAACTCATCATCCTGAAAAAGATCAACACAAACGACTCTTGCTTATACATTGCCGGGGTTGTGCTAACATACATTTCCAGGCTGGGCTCCCCAGGGTTGGATCCAGCTGTGTTAATCTGCTTCTATCCAATGCAGCCAGAAGCAAGTTAATCTGTTCTGCCAGTCTTGCTTTTAAAGGCAATGCGAAAGAAAAGCAAGAGAAGCTCTGAGACAAGAGCTAAACAGCTTTTAAAGGAGCTAAAAGGAGCCTGTTTTATATGATTGCTAATTTGAATCACCCACTTTTAAAGCTCAGCTCGTTGTGCTCACGGCGAGGGAGGCAGAAGGCAGCGCTGCTGTGCGAGGCTGTGGGGTCCTGGGGACAGAGCGGGCAGAAAGGCAGCAATTGAGTCTTCAGAAAGAAATAGCGTAAATATTTTGGCTGCCAGAGCAAAGACCATTTAATGGAAGTTAAGGGCACAAAGGGATTGGGGGGTGGCTCAGGTGGTTGTGGGATGTTTTCATAGACCCTCAGAGGAAGCAAGACAGGACATATTTGACATAAGAGTCCCACCTACTTGAAGTAGCCATGCATGTGTGGAAAAACGTATTTAGATCCTTCTGTTTTCATGCAGAAACAAAGCACTGTTCCCCCTTTTCACAATCAATAAGAAAGATGGGAGCTGTCAGGCAAGGTTGGGGGAGAAGGGGATGGGGCAAGATGCCACTGAAGCTTCCCTTCCAGTGAGAGCAGGTTCGGGGCTCCTATGGCCCTGATCTGGTGTCACAATGTCCCACAGCTTAAACCGACGGTGTGATGTGATCCCTATACATACTCCAAGGAAAATGAAAAAAGCAATCCCGCAAAAGAAAACACCCCACAGGCAAGCTGCAGCCACAACCCCTTCAAAGATGAGAGAGGCAAAGCTGCCTGCTCAGTCTGTACGCTCTCTGTCCCAGTGTACCGTGATAAAACGTTAATTTGCACAACAACGTCTGATTGTTTCCACAAACCATTCCAAAAAGAAGCTTGCAAAAAAAGGGAATGCTTTTCAAGAAATATGAATGCAAAAAGCTTTTTTCTTTTTTTTCCCCATTGAAAGTATCTCTCCGTATATTCCCAAGAGTGTAGACTCTGGTTTGCTCTGTTAAGAACAAGGATGGCTGCATGAAGCTGAAAATTATTTCTGTGCCGAAATCCGTGACTGGTCCATGTACTGCTTAAATCTGACATAATGGCACAAAATAGAAGTCAACTTGTTTAGAGAATTGTTTAGAGAGGAGATTTTCATCCTCCTTTCTCCCACTTGCAGACTGAATAAGGCAAGGATCCCTTAAAGAGTGCATGAAAGGTCATTTTAAGAAACACCTTCTGTTACTCAGGGAAGAGTAGGTGCATTTCAAATCAATCCATGTCAGTCCTGATCTTTCTGGTGATGCTGTGCACCCAGAAAAGTCCCAATGGAAGCATTTTCCCTGGATGACAGCACTGCTTTCCCTGCCCCATGAGTGTATAAGCGAAGCTGTAGGATCTTGTATGACCCAGTGTTTGGTGTCTCCCGGGCTGGTGCTCAGGTAAGCGGAGAGGTCTGGAACCAGACAATCTTTGAACCCCTGGATTCTGCCCATGTCTTGGGTGTTTTGGATCTTTGGAAATGACTCAGCTTAAAAAGAAAGCATACCATGTCCTCTGAGGTTGGCCCGTGCAGAGTGCTGCTAAAAAGCCATGCACTGAGCTGAAGAGGAGAGCCCGTCCTGCTCCTCCATGCAGGGCTGGGCTCTGCCTCCCGTGCACCGGCTGTGGCTGAAGGCACGCAAGGCTGCAGCTCAGCCTGCACACACAGGCAGGAGAACAAAAAGTGTTGGCTTTCTCATGGATTTTGGAGTTTGACTGGGGAAGGACTGGAGAAAACATAAGTATCTCAACATTAGGGAAGATGTACTTAAGACAGCATCTAATAAATAACATAATTTTGATTTCCCTAAGATGGGAAAATATTTCTAAAAAGCATGTTTGGCAAGAGCCTGCAAGCTAAATCCCATTGTAAGCAGAGGGAAAAAGTGAGAAAAGGCAAGTTAGTTAGATAGTAACGAGTAGCTTTGAGGCTTTTAAGAAATATAAACAAATGGGAAACAAGAAGTACTGGGAGATCTACTGAAAACAAGCCAAAGGAAGGTAAAAAAGATTTTATATTTAGAGTAGCAAAAAGAAATAGTGAACATTGAATTTTAATGAACATTTCAACCAGCTGTAACGGAATCTTTAAAAAATTGACCAAGGGGGAAAGAGAAAATACATTCAGATATAAAAAGGAAAAAGAGAAGACAGTTGAGGACTGAGCAATGGGAGGAGGAAAGGAGATGTATTAAATCATTCATCTGACTTCTTTATTTACTTGCAAAACTGGAGAGCTGCTTAAGACATTGGTTGACATTGGCAAGCAGTGGTAAAGGAAGCAGGAGGGAGGATGGAGAATAAAAAGTCTAAGTCAGGTTCAGCAGACAAGACTGCCTACCCAGATGCACATTTCTTATTAATTAAAAGGCTTAATTTCATGAGTGTTTCTTTCCTCAGCAGGGCCAATTTAAGCAACCAGGATGCCTGACCATGCACATCTATACCTGCACTGCGTTGCTGTCTCTGCTGGACCCTTGAGATGGAACAGCTCCCATAAGGCTATTTTAAGACCTCTAGAGGCTGGGAAAGAGCTGGGTGAGAGAGATACAACAATGATCTATAAAATAGCTAGTGAAACAATAAAGATGAATAGGGTGAATGGCTGTTCTTGGCCTCCTCCCGTACAAAAAACAAAGGACATGAAATTAAACTAGTGGGTACTACTTGCAAAGTAAACAAAAATAGGCACTTCATTGACTGCATAGCACATAGTTATGCTATGGCCCATGGCATGGTAAGGTTGCAAATATTTCCATGAATTAAAAAAAAAAAAAAAGAGGAGGAAAAA
>NW_009219984.1:30371-70158 GCF_000690835.1 Fulmarus glacialis
CTCGGATAACATCTGCTGTGTCTGCTCTGCTGCTGGGGGCAGGACACCAGACCAAATGGACCTGTGCTCTGATCCAGTACAGATGTTCTCGTATTAAGTTTGTGTGCTGCACTGTGAACTAACTGGGGAATTGATCTGGGTAAAAAATAAGCCAGCAGGTTTTGTTTTTTTGTTTTTTAACCCTCATCAGTTCCCTGACCTGGTTCACTGAGTGGCCAAATAAACGGTTGGATGGGCTCTGCTAAGGGAGTGACGGGAAAGAAGGATGAGCAGCCAGGCTTTGGTGATGGGATGGAGGAGCACTGGGAAACAGAAGGGTTCACTAAGTCATTTTTGTCACTGAAAGAAATTCTTGTGAGGCCAAAAATATTGATGGAGAGCTGGCGTGAGTCAGGACGCAAATCATTTCTGTGTGGATGGTGCATGGTCAATAAAGACTGCATGAAGCCACATGTGTCCCAGTGTTATTTTAATGGTTGTACAGGAAAGACAAGAGAGTAAGATATTCCTTCACACTCCTGGAAGGACTAGCCCGGGTGAGAAGCCCAGCCCTCCCTCCTGCTCCCCTCAGCGGCAGCACCATGTTGACTTCGCCGGCACAGACCACATGGAGGACATCTTCCCAGAGCTGCGGGCTGGGAGAGGCAGAGTTTCATTTCTGAGCACTGCATTCTTGTAAGTGATGGTGCAGAAGGCAGTATTATCAGTTTTACAGAGCTAAATTTCTTTTTTTCTTTTCTATGTAGAGCATTAAGGATAATTTTGGCTCTTCACTTAACTAAAAAATTCATTGATTTTTTTAAAAAAATAAAAATATCGAAAAGTGCCCTATACAAGAAGTGCAGCATATCTGCTCAGATCATAACATGTGTGCTAATGTATCCAGGCCAAGAAATGAAAGGAAAGAAAGACTGAAGTAGAGATGGCCATAGCTTTCGAACTAAATCTCGAGGTATTTTTTCCTTTCTCCCTTCAATGAGATTTCATGGGAACACTAAGAACGGAAACTATCTCTAAATTTTACAGATGTAGCTTACCTTAACAGTGGTTCAATCCAGAAAGGCAGTTTCACAGATTTCCCTCTTTTCCAGATTTCTTAAGGGATAAGCCTTACACTTCAGGTATTAAGAGCTGGAAACTCAGAAGTCCTTAGCAGCCTCCGTACCAGAATCTTACAGACAATCTGCAGGATAAGAAAAATCTGTCTCTCACTGACAGCTTTTGTAGTAACATGAGTCATCGTCACCCCAGCTGCAGTTAAATTTCCTTTGCTTGTCTTCACATGGCAGCTTAGATTTACTCCTCACACTACCTTGCATTGCTTTTAGAGGAGCTTTAAGAGTGGGTAGCAAATGCAATGTTTTCATCCAGCTTTTGTTGTCAGTACATCACTGTGCTGTTCCTGCTGCTTAGGTGATGTTTTTAGATCCGCCTTTGAGCCCTGCAAGCCAGCAAATTTGGGTGTCTAGACAGATTTTGTAGACAGCTGATTGAGCCTACTTTCTAAATGTAGATAAATAACTGTTCAGTATTATTTTCCTCTTTTCTAACGGCGAAGGTTCTTCTTTGGGGTCCAAACTGTACCAGGCTGTTTTCTACCTGTGCAGATCACGCCGACTGCAAAGAGAGTTTGCTCCTTATTCAAGTCTCCTGTGGAGATTGCTGAAAAATGAAGACTGACTCTAGATACTCCCAGGTAAGGTTGCATAGGATATACTTTAATTGCTTTACAATACCTCAAGCAGCCAAAAATTTATTAGCAGTCTGTGTGATCCTTTACTTAGCTGTGCTCAACACAGGGTAAACATGGAGGGAGAAAGAGGCCGATGAGGAGAGCACTGGGCAGGGATCCAGTAGGGCTGTAATGGATTCCTCACTCTGCCACAGATTAACTGTGGGACCCTGTTCAAGATGATTAATCTTTCCTCATTTCTCTGTAATTAGACAGTAAAGTTCTCATAGCAGGAATTAGCTCTCCCTATATGTGTATATACTGCATCTCACATGGCTTTGTACCTTCAGGTGTAACAAAAATTCAGGCAATGAATGCTGCTAATGTTGATGCTGTTAATAATAACAATCTAGTTGTAATACTCAATAATTGTAACTGAAAATGAAAAGTGTAGCAGGTTAGAGAGAACTGAGTGTTTAAAGAAAAAAAAAGATAAAATCATTTAGTAAGTGAATTTTTCCTAGAAAAATCTCATCGTTTTAGCACTAACCTACATCTGTTCCTTGGCGTGCCAGAGATTTACCCTGTGAACTGTGGCTACGATCTCTTCCTCTTCCTGTCCCTTAGCCTTCTGCCATTAAAATGGGATTATTGATACTTAGAGGGGAACTGAGAGTGCCCTTGGAGATCCTGGGAGATGAAAGGAAGCCAAATCCCTTACTTGCTCAGAAAGTGCAGACTAAAGAATCAGATGATACCTTGATTTTTAGGAAACTTTGTGTAATTCTATAAATGTCCTAAATTGTAAGTATTTGTCCTAAGGGTCTGTGTATTTCTCGGAATGTCCTAATTTTTGCAAAGGGTTTGATGTAAGCTGGCTATAATGTGAACAATACTTAGGCCCTAAAATCTGGAGCATTAGTTTCCATCTAGAGCCAATTTTTTCTGAGTAGGTTCCTAGTGCAGTGGTTTCCTCTTTTAGACTTGCTGGCTGGCATCTGCCACTCTTGTGAAACCTCATTTCCTCCTGTTAGCAGTATTCATCTCAACATTTGTAGCATTTGAAGATCTAGGGAGAATGCCATGCTTCTTGTTCCCTGCTTTGAATCACAATTTCTTACCAAACAAGTTCAGAGGCCAGAGCACATACTTCAGTATCCTCTCACTTCTGATTCTCTTGAGAAAAATTATTTTAAAATTATATCCTCAGATCAGTCTGCAAAAGAGAGATGAGACACGCCACTGTGTAAGGCAGAGTGCCATAGGCAGTGTCAATGTACCTGGTACATGCAACCAAGTTATCACAATTAACACATTGATAAGTTGAGCACTTCAAAGTATATCATCATGAAAAAATCAAAACTATAAAATGTTTGAAGAACACCTTTCAGGTGAAACACTTTTCTGACGTGGCTGATAGCTAAATACACCCTTGGTTTATATGACTTTCCTAGTAAGATTATTGTGAGTGACTATTTTTCCCCCCCCTTAAGCTCTGTCAGGAGTTCACTGTTCCAGGTTTAAGAAACCTGCGTAATTGAAATATTATCAACAGGGGAGAAAGGTGCATAATATCTCTTTCAATGGTGTCAAGAAACATAAGCTTCTACCATGAAGACAACTTCAGTCTCGGCAGAGAGAGAGAGGCATCTTTACCAAATTCAGCGGAAATCTCTATCAAGACTAATTTGGAATTAGAAAGTAGGCCTGGAAGAGACCCTGGGAGATCCTGTAGTTCATAACCCTCCTCCAGGCAGATCCAGCCAGTCCTGAATCACTCGCAGGGAATGTTTGTGTAACCCCTTCCTACAATCCTCCAGTAAATGAGATTCCACAGCTTCCCAGGAGAACCTGCTCCAGGCCTTACCATCACTGTTATTGAAAATATTTTTCCAGCATCTAACCTAAACTTCCGTTGCTTGACTTTAGTCCATGACTTTGTATCTGTCCCCAGCAGGCACGGAGAAAAGAATCCCTCCCTTTTCACAGATATCTTCTATATTGCAAAATATCACAGTTACTGTAAACTTCGCTTTTCTGGAAGCAGGCCTGACCGAGTTTCCACAATTTACTCCGTTATCGTGTGTTTACCGAGCTGTGGTGTTTAAGCGTATTGGCATGCTTAACCCACCCAACAGAGAAGTGAAATGCTTTGGCTTCACCCAGCCATGAAGGTGCAGCTGATGCACAGATACGTGTCTGCAGGCAGCGGTTGTGCGTATCTGTATCCTCAGCCTCTAGCTCAGAAAAAACACTTAATTTTTTGGCTGAAATTTTCCCAAAGCTACTCAACCTAGGCTTTACCGGATCACTGTCATGGAAAATTTAAATTAACAAATGGTTGAAGTTTGACAATGTGGTAATCAAAATGTAGAATCTTACAAGGCAATGTTAACAAAGCTGCTATAACTTCTGCTTGATTTATATAGGCATGTGTGTGTCCATGTGTATCTAGGCAAATACATGGATACTAGTATCTGCGCTTAAATAATTCCCTTCTTCTCATGCTTTTTCTTTAAATATTCCTGAAATGTTCATATCAGATAACAAGAAAACAGAAAAACACACTTTTGTTTTACTAGCTTGGCCTTGAATCTCTGGTAGCATGACTGTGAATCATATGAATGTAGGCTACATGTTTTTGAGATTAATGCTTCAGTAAAATATTTTCTGTTGGTATTACAGACATCTTAGGAAGCTTTACTGGCTGTAATTTAAACTCTAAAATTTTTTTTTGGCTTGACATAAATTAGTTTATGTTATTGTTCTATAATATGTAACATGTAGCAGTTTTATTAATGTAAATTATAATAGCTACAATCTTTATTCTTCTCTATAACTTTGGAGGGAAAACAAAAAAAAATCTCCATAGGAACAAGGCTTTCTAAGTTGTAGTTTTAGTCTTCTGTTGGCTTTGGAACTTTTATCACTTTCATCTCATTCTTGATGATCCTTCCACTGCACAGGAACCAGTGATGTTAAACATTGCAATCAGGTGCATGCTGGAGTTAGTAGGAAAGAAATACCAGGTGCACTGTTGATCGAAGCAAGGTGTGAACAGCAAACTTACTACATGGAGAACTACTGCACTGTTATTTTAATGGTAATATCAGTTTAATCCAGGTGAAACTACAAAGCTTTTAGCATTCACAACAAATACATTTGAGATTGGAACATTCATAAAATGTTCTAATAGTAAGGAAATTACTTGATTTATATACTTATATCTGCACAGAACATAATCACTTGAGGATAAAAAAAAGCACTTTGCAACAATTATTCTATTTGATATATGACACTTTTTGAGGTAGGTAGGCTTTATCCCCCCCCTCTTTTGGGGTGGTTAAGATAAAATTTATTCTGAGCACAAATATGAGATTGAGCTGAAGAATACCTACCGTTATAAGCAAACTCATTGGAAAGCAACTTATTTTCTACTAAACCACAAAGTACTGGGAATAGTAAAATCATGTTTTATTTTTCAGGGATTAAATTAACTCACTTCTAAAGCCTAATTCTCCAAGTAAAATAAAGAGGATTATCAGATAATTCTTTTCTGGTAAAACTTTTGTGGTTTTGACAATGTCCAATGTGTGGTAAACACAGAAACACATAATATACCTGCTTTCTAGCGTATCTCTTTTTTTCATTCTTTTTTTCAGTATGGTAGGTTTTAAGAGGGATTTAAGGAGGATTTAACTGGTGCCTGAATCCTGCGCTACCATTTCATGTAGGGCAGATCGTTGCCCTGTATGAACTCAAGCCTGCCATGAATTCTTCTTGTATTTTGTAACAGTTCTGCGTCTTTATGCAGCGGGAGTTTGATGATTCTTAATTATGCCCTGGAGAGATGAGAGAAGCAAAGCCACCTAACCCTCTAAGATTTGGTAGGAAAATATATGCTTACTCACTGTTTGCTGGTTTTGCTGTTTTTTTGGTAATGTGCACATAATACCACTGTAGATGCATAGAACTAAAAATCAGTTTTAAATGTTTTGTTGAGCTACTCTGCTTTGAAGACTAAGGCTGGAGTGTCATAAGCATTTTAAGTCAATATAGCTCAGCCATGCTGCTAGGATATCTACCAGCCCCCGTTGGCTCATTCCTACTCCTGCACCATCCCTACGGGAAGCTGATCCACGTTAACATTAAACTGGCAAATAAAGAATGATTTTGCAATGGAGATTGTTCTTCTGATCTTCCTCATGTGGCTAAATCAACGTTTGTGCTGGCACATGGAGAGAGCAGCACAGGGAGCTGCAGTAAGGCAGGGGTGAGCATCTGGTCGGCAGTGCCAGCTTGCGTGAGTTTACACCGCCTGTGCTTTTATGGTGCCTGAGGAGAATTTTAAGAGGATGGTTTCTCAGCTGGAGTGTGCTTCCTTTCATAAAACAGTCTTGATTTTCTACAGAACAACCCTGAGTGTTGCATAGGTGCATGGCACCTCCAGATGTCAGCACCTTTCACATAGTCATCAAACCAGCCGTTGAAAGGCATAGCTTAATCACCCAAGTTAGAAAAAAATTCCCAAATTAACTTTTGCCTAAGGTAACAGGATTTGTACTCTACTTATTAAATAAAAGAAGTAGGGCCTGTAGAAAGCATTCTTAGCATAAGAACATAAAAATACATTACAAAGTTCAGCACCTTATTTTTATGATTCCCATAAAGTCCATGAGATAACAATGTTTGCCTACTAAATTAATTTTCATCAGGCTTCATTGCACAGTCTGTTCTCCCGATGTTTCCCAGGGGCAGCTGCTTAAAGTTCTTGATTTAAATCATTAAATGCTTGATTTATGATGCATGCTTCCGGAGCCTTAGCACTTTTCCAACGCATATTGCAGTGTATCCTTATCCTAATCATGTTACTGTTTAAATATATTTGGATAGCGGGGGATTAAAGTGGAGCAGCCTGTTCATTTTCTTACAAAGGAGCAAGATTATTTATCTGACAGTTGCTGTAACAGGCACAGAGCGTAACTCAGAACAGCCTTGTTAGCAAGTTGGAGGCAGACTTTCTGTTTCATTGGTGTTTGAATATCATTAGCTGGTGCAGTCTTGCTTCTAAAATATATTCTCTTTGGATAAGATCCTTATCTGCACTGGAAATAGTTGATTATTTGGATGCTGGAATAAATTTAACTTTTTTTTCTTTCTTGAAACAAGACAGAGAGAAGTTGACACCTCCAAGCTAGGAAGTCATGAAGCACAGGTCTGGAGGGCATGCTTTTTCTAAGACATTTCTCTAACCTCCAGCTCCTGCTCAGAGTAACCACTCACCTTTGACTTTTGATAAAAAAGGTAGAGGAATTGTGTGTTCTTTTGCAGTGGGAAAGAAAGATATCGAGAGCTTTGATATCAGCAAAGACCCATACCAGTCTCACTGACCTATTGAAAGGACCTTTGCCTGATACATAAAATTATTGCTAAACTATATATTAGAAGGCAAACAGCAGATGAAGATAGTACTTTGTAATGCTATTTTTATCATGATAGACTGAATTCAGACCCACTGGAGACAGCCACAATGCAACTGGGGACAAATGATGTGATTGGGGTGGAAAAAGTTCTTCTGACTACTGACCAACTCAAAGCAATAAATCTTCCTTTTTTTTCAGATTTGTTTGGGACAGTGTCATATTTCCAACAATCTTCTTAAAGGCAGGAGAACAGTGAAAGAGGGACCATGAACATAACCATTCACATGTACAATAACACTTCTCCATCCAAGTGTGTTTGTGATATTTTGTACTCAGTTCTGTGAATATTTCAACACTGCAGCATTGCTGGTGAGAATACTGGTGCAAAGTCTATTTAAAACTGGAATGCTTAGAAATTTGCCGAAAGCAAGTATCAAATTGTTCACAGATGGAAGCTAGTGGTGTTCTTGCAAGTCTCTTCTCATTGTTTTCTGTTTTCAGAAAATAGAATTTAATACAGTGGTGCAACTTTAAAGAGAACATACTAAGAGTAGAATAAATCATGCTGCCTCCCTCCCCCCAGCAAACACCACTTCTTCAGCCAGCTGAAAGATTCCAATATTCTGTTCGTGTTTGACATTGATCATTTATTTTGATTTACAAGAACAAGGGAATTATGGGTGCTGACAAGAAAACTGTGGGAATTATGCTGGAGTGATTTTGGACGTTATGAGTCAGGGTTACTGCCCCATCACTTTGCCAGATGTTACCAGCCCCTTTGGCTAGAGCAGCAGCAGTTAACTGTGTGCTTCAGCTCAGCTGCTGCATTTCATGGCCTGGTGTGTTAACCTCCCCTTTGATTTCTTTCCTTTCCACTGATTTATAGGATTCAGTTGCATCCCATTTACAGGATGAATAGGATTCAGTTTCGTTCAAAAGGAGTTCAGGTCATCCAGACTACACCGCAGTGTGAACCAAAGCACAGAAAATGGGAACTATTGGGAGATTTGCTTTGAGAGCACCTACAGCCCTGACTACAACTGTGATGGAGACGCGCTCCCAGCAGGTAACCATAAATAATATGCAGCGACAGTGGAGACAAGTGGGTGAAGTACATGAGCTCCCAGAGGTAACATAACAAAACTGGATTCTTTCCTTACACAACAGAAGGAATAAACATTAATTCAAGTCTCCTTTAAGGCCTTTTCTGCAAGATACTGCTTTCAGTTTCCAATAGTCATTATCACAGAATCATAGAACAGTGCAGTTTGGAAGGGACCTTGAAAGATTAACCTTTCATGGGAAAAGGAGCCTAGATGAGATTATCTAACACCCTGTCCAATTGCACCTTGAAAACCTCCAACGATGGGAACTCTACCGTGTCCCTGGGGAGGTTGTTCCACTGATTGATTGTTCCCGCTGTAAACATTTCTTTTTTATGTTGAGATGAAACCTCTCCCCGTGCAACTTTTAGCCATTGCCCCTTGTCATTTCCACATGGCTCCTTGTGAAGAGAGAGCCTCTGTCCTCTTTGTAGCTGCCCTTTAAGTACTAGAGTACTGTGTTGGGTTCCCTCTGAACCTTCACTTCTCCAGGGTGAAAAAGCCTAACTCCTTCAGTCTTCCCTCAGGGCAGGTTCTCCAGCCCTCTGATCATCTTCGTGGCCCTCCTCTGGACCCTCTCCAGTCTATCCATGTCCTTCTTGAATTGTGGGGGCCAGAACTGGACGCAGTACTCCAGGTGTGGCCTGACAAGCACTGAGTACAGTGGTATGATCGCATCTCTGTCCCTGCAGATGCAGCCCAGGATCCGACTTGCCTTCCTTGCTGCAGCAGCACACTGCTGACTCATGGTCAGCTTGTTGTCCACCAGGACCCCCAGGTTCCTTTCAGCAACACTGCTCCCCAGCCATACAGGTCCTAGCCTGTACTGGGCTCTTTGATTATGTTGTCCCAGGTGCAGGACCTTGCACTTGTCCTTGTTGAACTTCACACAGTTCTTGCTAGCGTCTCTCTGTAAGGCGGCTCTCCCTTCTGATGTGTTCACCTCACCACCCAGTTTAGCATCATCAGCGAACTTGGTGAGGCTGCTTTCAATGCTGTTGTCCAGATCGTTTATGAAGATGTTGAACAGAACATCTCACAGACCACCCATCCTGTCTGTATCTTGCCAGTTTGTCTAGGAGGAGGCTGTGAAAAACAGTCTTGAATGCTTTACTGAACATCCACTGCTCTCCCCATATGGACAGAAAGCGTTACTTTCTGGGAGAAGGTGACCAGGTCAGCATGGCATCATTTGCCTTCGGTAAATCCACTTTTCCCAATCACGTGCTTCATTTGTCTTGTAACAGTTTCTAAGAGGACTTGTTCTATTACTTTCTGAAGTCTTACTAAAGCAAGACTAATGGGCCTGTAGTTTTCTGGGTCCTCTGTTGGGCCTTTATTATTATTATTATGGAGCAAATTTGAAAAACTCAAATGAAGGATACTGGATCCAATATGAAAAGACTCACCGCCTCCAGTCACTGTTGGGGAAAGGAAACCAGCTTCTCTCACCTCCAAACTAATTTTTGTCTTCCGATACCCTATCCTGCCTTGTAAACATATGCAGTGTGTGTATACTCTATACACCTTGCTCTTCTGTATCCCTTCCAGGAAAGTTGTGCAGAGCTTAGATGATGATTTTACTCTCCCTGCTCTCCAGTTGAAAATGCGTCCTGGTCACAGCAGCGTAGTCCGAAACATTGGGGCTCTTTGCAGAGCAAAAGCTTTGTTGTGGCAGAGCCGAGCGCTTGCAGGGCATCTCTTGGGATCTTCTCAACAGAGACTGAAGTAAATCAAGCTTTTGCGGTCACCAATCTGATCTCGTATCATGTGTTTAAATTAATAATTTCTGCCTCCCTGCCAGTTCTTCTGCCAAGTCGTGTGCCCAGATGTAGTATCCTGCTTTGTCTAATGGCTTGTTTTAAATCAAGGGGTTTACAAGGAAAAGGGAGGGTACAAAAGCCAGAAGTAAAAAAATGCACCCCTTACTCAGGATGCCTAGTTAAGTCAATCAGAAATGCCAGTAGAGTTATACTACCCTGCTTGTCACCTGTAGTTTTCAGACTGGTTTAGGGAGTAAGCAACCAACACTGAAATACATGTGGAAAACCAGAAATACTGAGTGACGGCAGTAATTAGGAAGACATAGAGATGAGCACGGGCCAGGCCAGAGAAGAGAAATCAGGTCTTGATGCTTTGGCCAGACCATACTGCTGTACTCATAAAACAAAAAAAAAATCAGCTTTTAGCTGGATGCATTTAAAAAGAGTTGTCTGTTTCCAACTGGAACTCCCTTTAATTCTTTAAAATCATCCTTGTCTTTCTATTCAACAATTTACTATGAAGCAGGAGTGAGAATCTGCTGCGTGCTACCATCTGGCTTTCCTTAGAAATATGACACTATAAAAGGGAGATTGGCTTTACTATAGGGTTAGCAAGAAAGCTGTGACTGCTTCTCCTTTTATTCAATGGAAATTTATAGCGATATTTTATATTTTACTTTTGCCTGCTTGTCACAGCATCTAAGCTGTGCATGAGAGATCCTGCCTACTGGCTGAGAAGATACTTCACAGAGACCAGCCTCAGCGAGTGAGGTTTGGTCTCCTTGACTGAAAGCTGGAAACCCCCCTCTGCTCTCAGGAAGTTGGTGCTTTTTCTTATATACTTGGATAGTGTTGTGGTTACTACATACTTCTGCCCTTTCCACTGAAACTCCTGGATTTCTGTACTGTGAGGTTTGTATTATTTTTAGGATGCCAAGTAGAAGATTTTGCTATTTCAATTTTGAGTCCTTTCTTGTCACTTCCTCAAAAATTCACACCAATTTTTTCAACCATTCCCCTTTCTGAAGCCATGGTGACAAAGTTCCTTTTTCTTCCCCCCTTCTTCTTTTTCTTCTTTTAAAAACCAAAGAAACAAAACATTCTCCAGATGTTTTGTGATCTCATTTCTTATTAACTTCGGAAAGATCTTGCCTACCACAGAGATCAGATTCACTAATCTATGGCTTCCTGACTCCTCCTCAGTTCCTTTCCTACAATACTTCCAGGAATGCACAGATACCTATTTTGGCATCAAATCTGGATTCCATGAGCTCAAACCTTCAAATACATCTACTTACCAAACCTTTTACTGTATCCTTTTCTGAAACAGAGAATCTAATTTCCAGTCAAAACAGCCATACAAATTAGGTAGCCAGTGAATCAGTGATTAACCAAATAATCTCCTCTGACATGAAATCTGAAGTGTACAGAGATCTTGTGCTGATTGCCTGGAAAAGCCGACCATCCTTGTTGGCATTTTTAATTAATTTTACAGTGGATGCCAAGGACAGTGGCACCTTCTTTTTTTCATGTGGTTCAGATCCATAGGCTGAAGCTAATTATGGGAGCTCGGCTGCATATAGTGAGTCTGGCCTGCAGGATGGAGTCCTCTGACTGTGCCTCTCAAAGGGCTCAGGACTGGGTCTAAGTGGTTTCATTTTCCTTTTACAGGCTACCTGCCAGGAGGTGAATTTTGTTCTCACAAACCATAATAGTAACAACAACAACAACAACAATAACGATAACAATAATGAAAGCTTTGAGTTTTGTCAGTGTCATATGCTACCGCTATTCCAAAAATATCTCAGAAGGACTGCTTTTCAACTGTTCCCTCTGGCAACTCTTCAGACAACGTTATCCTTTCTGCTTTTCGTGTCAGAACTTGAGAGTTTACTGAAACTTTGTAGGCTGGCTGCATTTGGGATTTCTGCTCTGGAAATACCCAGTTGCTCAGCACTCCAAAGATAACTTCATGCCTTTTTTACGTTACAGTCACTCAGAGGAGCAGCCAGAGTTTCCAAACCCACTGCAAACCTGATAGGGGAGTTCCAGTCAGAAGTGCAGCTGGGGGTGTATTTTAGCCCTAACTGTAGACCCACACCTGTGCATTTGTTCACGAGTGCGAGTCTCAGATCCAGTTCACGAGCTAAGCTGAAAAATTCAGACTTTCAAGGACTCTAAAAAAAAAAAAGACAAATTCCCCCTTTCCGTAAAAATTCACTGCTGGTTTGCATGGAGGGCTTTGCTGAATTGAGGGCCCCTCTTCTTCTTCTCCCTGCAGTTTCTTTTAGATTGAAGCTGCTGCCATCACTTTTCAGCAGTTTTCTCTAATTGCAGTGTAGCAAACAGGGCGCAGAGGAAACAACCCTGGTGTAATTGCTACCATCTCCAGCATCAGCAGAGGGAAGGGATGCAGCTCAAAATGTTTTGCTAAAGACTGTGCCCATCAAGATAGGTTTGCCACCTCTTAGCTCTGGGCCAGGAAATACCATACTGTTTTGTCCTGCCAGAACCACGATTTTCTAAGCATTTCAAGCAAAACCGGTTGCTGAGGTTGATTCTGGCAAAATGACGAAATTCATAAACCTGTCAACTCTTCCCACGTCAGAGGTGGGACTGTGTGCCAGCTCCGCTGGCACGGTGCCCTCTCGCCTCTCCCCACCTCCCTTTGGCAGGTTTGCTCCACGATCTCCAACTTACCAAAGCGCCCGCCAGGAAATGTGCTCATTCCAGTGTCTGGATCGCTGCGGCACTGACTTGTGACGCCGGCATCTCCCTTCTGCCATGAAATGTTGCTTTTACAAACCTTAGCGGAGATAGCAAAATAACCCCACCTCTTTTTAAAAGTTATATTGTTCTAGCCTCCCCCTTTGCAAACTGCTGACATAGTTGACTCAGTTAAAGAATTTTGCTTCTTTTGGGTCATTCTGGAGGACTTTACTAGGTGCCAGGTTTTTTTAGGAAGGAACTAGATATATGTAAACAGAGAGTTAGCAGATCATAACTTAAATAGCACTCCCTCCCTCCTACTAAGCCATTTGCTTTCCTAACTGAAACCGGTGGTTTGTGATTCTTCACATTATTCTTTTAATGTCATGACCTGTGTGTCAAAGTGAGAGGTTGCTTGTGGATTTTTCTTGTCTTTGAAAGCAATACTTTCTCCAGAGACAAAGAGGCTCTTTTACAACACTCTTAGCAATTGCCATGAGGTGGGAGCTACAAATCGGGCAAGCCTGGGCAGTTGCATGCTGACATTTTTCATTCCTCATGTCCCACAAGTATTTCTCTTTCAACAAGGCTTCTGTGTAAGTGAAAAGGAACTTTTTTGTTTCCTTGATTTAGTTATATTATGTTTTAAAATTTCTCTTTGGCTCCAATTTCCCTCTGGAAGCTGCCCTGGCCATAAAAAATTTCACACACCCACCCCTTTTAATTTTTAAAATTGCAAATTTTTGTTGTTCCTCTATCCCTATCAACAAATAAGGGACAAATTTACTTTATTTCATTTGCATTTGCAAAGCCTTTGTAAGCTGTTTTCCACAATAGACCACTCATGGCTTTGCACCTCAGAAATGAAAAAGTAGGCAGATTTGGCCCTTGAAAAGAAGCCTTTTCCAACTTTTTGTAAACATTAATGACCTATTCATAAAGAAAAGGGCAAAAGTTTTGCACAAAGAGATACTAAAACATTGCAAAACTGCTAAAGTCTGTTGGAGAAATAAATGATGGTGATAGCTTTAAGCAGACTCTTTGGGAAAGAGAAAAGAGGGCTACAAATACACCAAATTTAATCTTATGATGAGATCAGGAAGTTTCCATTGACATTTCTGGTCATTTTCATAGATACGTAATGTGAGAACAGAAGAACAGCTTTACCACATCAAACATCACAAATGTCCATGTATCTCAGTATTCTGTCTCCGACACTGTCAATAGTGGTCATTTTTGGAAAAGTGTCCAAATGGAGCAGGGATGCAGGGATACCTCCCTGGCACATACTCCCATTTCCAGTGGCTGGCAACTGCAAGGCTGCCTGGGCCACCAGCACATCTTCGCATTTCTTCCAGGCATATCTCCAGCTGTGTTTTGACCTTATGTATACTACAATGTCTTGTGGCAGGAGGTTCCACAGTTTAATGGCAAGCTGTGGAAAAAATAGTATCTGCTCATGTTTGTTTTGAATTTATGACCTATTATCGTCAGTTAATGTCCTCCTTCTCAATCTTCTATTGGGAATGATAGTGATGAATCATTTCCTGTTTCTTACTCACCTTTTCCATTCTACTTATGATTTTACAGTCTTCTGTCATATCCCTTTTTAGTCATTTTTTCCCAAGATTAAGGAATCCTTATCTATACACCTGTTCACTGTATCGAAGCTGTTTGGTATCTTTGATCTTTCTTTTTAAAATCACAGAATCATAGAATTTTTTAGGTTGGAAAAGACCCTTAAGATCATCGAGTCCAACTGTTTCTGCTGCTTTCTACATCATTCTCGTTCTTCTATACGTTGCATAGAAGAAATAGGCTTCATGTCCTTTTGCCTTAAAAATATATTGGTTATCAACAACGGAAATGCGATGGAAAGAAAACTCTGACAGGTACTGCTATTTTAAGCCACCATTCAGAAAATTGCTATGTGCCATTGCCTTCTGCTGAGGACAGATGTTAGTCATGTTACTTAATGCAATACTGGAGGGTACTTGGCTCAGACCCAGACAGGCATTCAGGTTTCCAACTCCTGTTCAGGCTTCTAACATCTCACTGATTTAATGGAAAGCTGAATATTTGGTTAGATGTGGTTACAACAGGAACCTCAACAGAATTAAATGCTCAATGTGCGTGATGGGGTTTGAGCTTGCAGGATCAGCGCATAATCTCTGAGCATAATTAAATGGCAGTATTGAAGATTTTTAGAGGTGTTATAAAAAAGAGGCCCTTGGTAAACTGACACTATCAGGGATTACAGAAAACACTTTTTCTCCTGGATGATACGCATGGATGATCATTCAGGATGGCTTTTGTCTTTGTGTAGTAAATTGTTACCTTCCTGGGCAGGGAGTGCAGGGACTTGTTACCAGAAGAATGGATCCCACGGAAGTGTTAGGCAATCTGTGTGAATGCTCCATTATGTTTAGTGATACCCAACATTGTACTCTGCAATATAGAAAAATGGAATGTGGGATTTATGGCGTTCTGCAAATGAAAAAAAAAAAAAAAGCTGGATTCATTATTACGTTTTTTTGCAAGAGGGCAGGATTAGTGATTACATTGTCCTGTAAGAGGAAAGGAGCAGCATAGGACACCTACCTTCCCCAGCAGCTGATTTCTCCTGGATTGTATTCAGTGCTCCACAAGTAAAACCCCTTTGGTTACATATGCATTTAAAATCACCTGGCTTTGTGCAACCGAGGCATGATTTTCATCTGATTCAACATTTGTGTTCAGTGGGAACTCTTGTGTGGGCAAAGTCTGTGTGATCAACCGACCCCTCTGGCAACATACTCTCTAAGATAGTCATCTCAGATAAAGGTCTTGTGTTCATTTCTGTTACAAAAAAATGAAACTAGTCAGAAGCAACAAATGTGCCATTTCTTTTCCTCTAGGTTGCAGCTTTCCATTTGGAACCCCTCCTTGCATCATTCATCCGTTTCTACCAGCATATACTGGATGAGTGTCTTTTTATACAGTGTGTAATTCAGATTTATGAATGCAGTTCGTGTAAATTGGACATTAGTTGTGTTTCCAGATACGATGATTCAGTCCTAGAGAATTTGCTTTCTCTTTCCCATAGTTTGAAATGTCATACCCCATAAGAAGTCTTCTTGAACACTACTGCTGGAAACGAAGAATAGCGAAGGGGCACTCGCTGCTCCTGGTAGTATTCTGGGCATGGGGGATTTCACTATCATCTTCCCTTCCTTTAATTAGCTTGTATTCCTAGACTTTCAGTAGAATAACTAAATGACTAGGGGGAAATAACTAGAGCTAAATTAAAGATGGAATAAGGTACCCAAAGGCACATGAGAGACATCTGCTATTGGGCTGCTCAGAAAAGTGGGTCAAGTTCTTTGTTACCTGATGTAAGGTTGTACTTGCAAGGTCAGGAGAGTTATGAAGGTTTGTTATCAACTGATGAGTCCTGAGACAAATCCCAAGATCACAGTAAATATAACCTTCCTCTGAATGACTCTAGGCAGAAGAAGGATTTCTTCATAAACAATGAAAGCCAAAGATTGAAAACTAATTTCAAATCTTGCCAAATTACTTGCTGCTCTCTGGGAGAGGTAGGGAAGGACTGAAGAGACAAATTCAGAGCAGAATGAAAAAAGAAACCCTGATGTGACATGTTTCACAGTGTTGCAACACAGCTTGATGCAACCAATTGTTGGAAGTGCAAATAGCTCCGTGACCTCAGGTCCAAAGCATACAGCTCTGCTGCAAAGAGGTCTGGCAGGCTCTCTGACCTGACTTCAGATTATAATAAATGCTCTACCAAACAATGAGGTGCTCTAGCTTGCTAAAAAAAATGCAGGCAAAAAAGGTAAGCTGTAAAGTAATGCCAACACGTTGTCAGAACCATATAAAGAGAGTATGTGGATGGAGGCCTCCATAACATCCATAACCACAAAGCCATGCTTTCAGAAACAGCTGAGCTGCAGTTTACAAGGCAGATTTGCCTAAGCCAGTGAGTAATGTTGCCCTCCTCTGTGAGTGGCCTGTGTTACCCCGACCTTGGCAGTGGAGGGGAGCCAGTTGGAAGCATGGAACATCCCGTTGTGTGCTCTCAGTGCTCCCCTTGGATGGCGTGGCCCTCACCCAGGAGCGCCTGGCATTGAGTTGAGCGCCCACATATGCCCAGGCATGTGGATCTGTATGCACGCCAAAGGGTAACGTTGGCTTGTACTGAAGCCACACTTAAAGACTTGATGCTGCTTATGTACAGGGAGGCCGGGCTCGGGCACTGCTCAAAAGATGACGACAAACTGTTAGATATAGGTGCATTTTTCCCTAACCTCAATTTGAATTCCTAATCCGAGTGTAAATTAGTTTCCATTTAAATACAAGAAAGCCATTATAAAAGAGTAACTCTCCAGTAACTTTGTCGTCTCCACAAAGCCATATTATGACCTACCACTTTATTAAAAGTGCAATGGTACTGTGCTCAGTGACTCCATTTCTCATGTTGATCTAAAATTGAACCGTGAGGTCTTAAATACACTACAATTTAGCTTTTCTCTTTAATAATGCGTGTACATACATATGTATACTATACACACTGTGTGAACTGAGTGCATTAAACATTTCAGAAAATAGAAGATTAGCAGTTGTAACATGACTTGTAGAACAGTTTTCCTGCTCTTCCTATTTTACAGAATATGTTTAGTTCATTTTATATAAATCTTGAGGGTTATAGCTGTTCTAAGACCTTAAAAATTTCTGACACCTGAGATTTGGGGACCACCTGGCAACAACCAGTATTTCTGTATTTTTTCTCTCTTTTATCTTATTTCCTTTCTTCTGTTTCTGCTTTTTTTTTCGTATTTTCAAGCACAGGCTCTTTGAAGCAGACAGAGCAGTCAGGAAATTATATGCTCCACTTAAAACAGACAACGATAATAAAGATTTGACATTTGGGATAGGCATTAGATTTCAGAAAATCTGAAGGTACTGTTAGCAGCAGTTAGCTCACAGATTTTGTCTTCGCTACAAAGAGCAAAAAAGAATATGTAAATATCTCTATATGTTTTTTAATATATATATACATTTGCAAGTATAAAAGCTGTGCTTTGCATATGAAGAACAGGTACAGCGCAAGTTCTTCTTTTAGGAGACCAACACTGGGTGCCAGTTAAAGCCATGGAAACTTGCCATGGGCTCCGCAGCCCAGGGCTTGGCTCCTGTTTTCCCATTGTTTGCTCCGCTCGTGTCAAGCCTTGTTTGAGGAAAGGCGATGGCAAAACTCCCACTGACTGTAACGAAAGTGAGGTTTGGCCCTTGGTGAGCAATAAAAACTCTGTGAAGCCCGGGGGTGGGAGTTTGCTCCGGCTCCTGCGGGGCTGACGTGCGCCGCCGAGGTTAGCTCACTCCCCACCCCTGCGCGCCCGTTCCAGCTCCGAGATTTATAGGGCTCTGTGGAAAAGCCCCCACATTGCACTGCATGGTATACTCGGTCACCGATGAACTTTTAATCACTCTGGCTCATGGCTTCGAAGAAAACAGCCTTGCTGCCATTACATAAATCAAAGAAATTATTAACTTCTCTTATTCTGTTTCTGGTATGTTATTTACCTGAATATTACGGCAGCTTCACAAATGATGTTGGTGGTGACAGTCATCTGCAGAACGGTGCAAGTGAAGAAATGGGCCCTCCTTCCTGAAGAATGTCTCCTTCTGTCCCTTTCAGGATGTGGAAGTGCTGTAGGAAAGATCTTCCTCATCCTCAGTTTGGTGCTTCCCTCTGCGAGGCTGACACAGCCCTCCCGGTGCCTTGTGCCTGGCCTTTCGCTAGACTCGGTGCAGAAGAGTGGGGAGTGGAGCTGAAGCCGGAATATCCCTTTGGCCAGTTGGGGTCAGCTGTCCTGGCTGTGTCCCCTCCCAGCTTCTTGTGCACCTCCAGCCTCCTCACTGGCAGAGCAGTATGAGAAGCTGAAAAGTCCTTGACTTAGTGGAAGCACTGCTCAGCAACAACTAAAACGTCAGTGTGTTATCAACATTATTTTCATCCTAAATCCAAAATACAACACTACACCAGCTACTAGGAAGAAAATTAACTCTATCCCAGCTGAAACCACGGCAAAGTAACTGAGCAGGAAAGTCCCAGGCAGCAACGGGTGAATGCAAATGGCCTGAGCAGGCAGGAGTGGGTGGCAGAAAGCAGGGAAGAGAGTGATGTGGGCATTGAGGCACCTCTCAGTTTATCTGGGCTTCCAGTGCCCCTCCAGCTTCTGGCCCCAGGTAGAACTGTCCTGACCGTCGCACCCTTTCTGCAGCCCTCCAGGTAGCGCCCATTGGCAGGTTTGGGCAGTGGAGACCATTTTCTTCCAAAACATGCTCAAGAATTAGGACATGGTCAGGAATTAGGACACAAGCAATGACAAGGCAAGGGTGTCAGAGAAGGAAGACGAGTCCCATTTCTGCACCCCTTATCTCTCCACTGCAAAGAGTTTTTGTTCCCTAGAATCAGTGTCCACCCTTGCCATAAACCTGACAGTCTCCCAATTTGTTTTCCAACTGATGGCTTACTATTATTCTTTAAGGTTCCTAATATTTCACTAATAGGGAATAAGTCAATGTTTTAATCTTGTACCTGATAAATTCTGGAATGTGCAGGGGAGATATACATGGTTTTGCTTAAATGTTTGAAATTCAGTTTGAGTCACCAGGAGAAATAAATGGTCATAACATAAGCAAATGATATACAGACATCACTGTAGCACATGATATGTTCCACTGGTGTAACATCATCTAGCTTGCAAGTGAAGAGCAGATAAATCAATCAACACTTGCTTCAAACCTACTGTGGGGACAATACTGTAGAAAGCCCGATGCTTGACAAAGATGCAGTTGAATAAAATCCAAGATGGCTTTCACTGCTTTCCACATTTACTTTCATTCCTTTCTTGTGAAGGATGACATGAGTGACATGCTATTCACACATGAAAGAGAGAAGGACCTGTGCCTCTCAGGCTTGTTTGAAAATTGCAGTCTATGTAACAAATGTTTTGTAAATGTTCAAGTGAGGGAGGGAATACTATGTAGCAACAGTTTTTGTACTAGTAAGTGTTGGTATAAGGATAGAATAACCATTTTTTTGCTAGGTGTCTGATTGGTCCTGGTCCCCCTCCTCTGTAACTCATCTACCCTTTTGGTTGATACATAGCAGTGAATAATTTATGTTTGAGATTTCTCTTTTGATTCTTCCGGGATCTGGTATTTACTCTAAACCTTAGCATGTATGTCCTATTATTTGTGTGAAAATCTTCAACACAGTTGGCATAGACGTATACAGCTTATATTGACAACTTAATTTCCAGTCAGAACAGAAAATTGAGTAATATTGAATACCCTTTGGATATGTCATCATAGCTCTCAGAGCTCCTGATGGAAAAGGTGCAAAAAAGGCTCTGATTGGGAGCCTGCTAGAATGAGACAGCAAAACAGTGAATGAGACTCAGAATACGGACCATAGGAAAGGCTTTTCTGTATGCTGGCAAAGTTGTCCCAGCAGAAATCCATTGCTCCCATTATTGTGGATCTTGCAAAATCGTATAGGCACGGTTGGAGTCAGAACAACAGTTTATTTGGTGTTGTGTAAATCCTTGGCTGATACACTCAGGCAGAAGAAGTCAGTCTAGAGTCCAGCCATCTGGAAATGTTACAGCATAAAGGAAAATATCTTCCAATTTCACTTGGGGGTCAAGTCTTTTCAGTAACTTAAGGATACGGGGAGAAAACAAATTTCCTGATGACAATTGTCAGACGCATTGTAAAAGTCACCGTTCAAGATTTCTTTAAAGACTACAAGAAAGACCCTGAAAATAAATACTTTCTCTGCTATACATTCTGTTCATAGTCTACTTCTTTCACTTAATGAATTAAGTTGCTGTCACACCTTGAGATAAGGTGTGTTGTATAGGTTATACAAGTATTTTCTTTCACTCTACATAGTGGACGTGATCCTGCAAATACTTCTATTCTGCTTTGAACACACAAGATGAACTCCTGAGTCTGTCTTATTGAAGAATAATTTTGGGTGTAGATCAGATTTCCCCAGGGAATTGAATAGAGTACACTGAATTATTAACCCCTGTCTTCTGTCAAACACACGAAAAAGGTTAAAGACATCAAGTGCATGGGATCAGTAATATTTTCAGGAAACTTGCAGTGCAGCATACAGTATTAAGAGATAGCTAGTAGACATTCCACTGCTTCATGGGCATCCTTGTACTGCCCATTACTGAGACATGACTGTTGCCTTTGCTCTTGGACTTGGTGGACTCAAGAAAGCTGAGGATAAGGTACTTGCTGGCTGTCAGGGCTTTTTACTGTCATAGTTTTGGATACATACTGTTACAAGCCTATTATCATCATGATCTTAGTGTAGCTTCTTTAATTTAATATTGAAACAACATGCTTTCTGTATTTGTGAGCAACACCTGTCAGCAGAGACAACTGTAGCTGCTTGAACATTCAAACAAATAGGAACCATGATCCGAAGTGTTATAAAAGCTGTAACCGCTTTTTAAAAGCTCCTTATTTGACAACTTCATAAATCTCTCTAACTCTGATTACCCATTTGGGAAAAAACATTTGGACAAAACTTTAGGTTGATAAGCAGTATATAAATATTAGATACTATTACAACATTTATCGTCATTATTATTGATAAAACTTAAATAACATTAAAAACTGACAAATATCCAGTTTTAGATGTCCAACCTGTGACATTTTAAAGGATTTGGCTTTAGGGCAGTTGCTTAGCGCTTCAAAATCTTGGCCCCAGTTTCTTCCCAACCCTGAATTTCAGTCATATCAACAATATATGGTAACTCTTGCAGCAGCTTCAGAGAGAAAGCCTTGGCTCAAAGGAATTCATGACTCTGAATCATAGTAAATAATTTGCAAAGTTGAAAGATGAAACCATATCCTTCATCAGTTATAATCACATTCTTCATTACGGAGCTTGCTCCAGTGCCAAAAAAGATGTTGTGTTTCTTTCCAGACACAGAGAAAGGTAGTGATTTGCCCAGAAAGCATACAGCATACACAGACAAAGACAGATGTGGGGTGGGGGAAAAAGCACACAAACAAAGTGATCAGGACAAGTATAGACTCATGACATAACAGCTGTCACTTTGTTGTGAAAAAAACGTAAATCCCCCTTCTCAGTCCTTACCTTTTTTTCACTCCCATGTCTCCCAAGCAATTCCCTGCTATCATGTTATTGCTTTCACACCTCCCTTCCCAATACACAGCCTGTACTCTCCACCCAAATACAAAAGTGACTGACAGGATAAAGAAAAGAGGACTCTAAAAGCATGCTTTGGTCACCTAGTTTCTTGGAGACGTTCCAGTGCAGTTTATCTTCAGGAAGGATTTAAGACCCTGATTCAGCAAAGTTTTTAAAACTGCTGCCTAGTACTATGGATGTCTTTTAGAGCACCAAGTCTTTTGGGATGGATTTAGAATTTACGTGGAATGATGCTGGTTGATGTTTGAAATTCCAGTTTCAGAATTTGCTTTTTGGGAATATTTTTACTATTCACCTAACACTCACTGTGTTTTCTGATGCTTCTCAACAGTAAATCCATTAGCTAGGGTGGCCTTATGAAGGAAATAGAAAGAAATGTGAAGTTGGTGTTAATGCCACCTAAGATTTTAATGAGTACTTTAGAATATTTTTCAATTTAGGTGAGGATAATTCATGGATTAATATTTGAATATTAGCTCATGAACAGTCAGGATGAAGAAGAAAAAAAATGCTTAGTTCCCAAGTGTAGGAGTTATAACAGTTTTTGGTTGTGAATTAATATCTGTCCTATGGGGACACTCACTGAGAGTTGTTTATACTCACTGAAGTCAGAGTTTATGGATGAAGTATATTCAAGGGCTTTGAATCAAATTAGCAATGTTATCCGCTTATTTATTCTGTGATGTTAATGAGTCATTCTGAGCAAGCAATGTTTCAACATTTTATACATTCAAGTTTCATTCCACAAGATTCACTGCAACAATAAGTAAAGAACGATCTTGATAATTCCAGACACTCAGAGACTAAAAATCTAATAATTGGCAATTCAGATAACCAGAAGAATGGAAGAATGGTTTTGCAGACTTGAAAGTCTGTGGTCGTTTCTTCTGACTACTCTTACAGTCTTCAGATGGATGGGTTTTATTCCTGACTTGTGGTTTGCTTTGGCTCACATATTCTTTTTTTTTTACTGCAGCTCTCCACCACTTTTTTAATCCTTCTCTGAAGAATTTAGTTTACCCTGATTATGAACTTCTCGCTTGCTTCCCCTCCTTCATGTATGTAACAGCCTTCAGTCTTCAAAATTCAACTAGTATCTGTGCTGTCCTCATAGATGTGTCCGAGATCACACTTGGCAGTAAGACCATTTGGCTCCCCATATCTCCTGTCTGAATCATCTTCTTTCCTTCATTTGCCATGGAGCGGTGTCCATCTGCCTTTTGTCTCCTTTCTACCATCCTTCTGGCTTCAATTCTTCCTTTCCACTGTACCTATGTGGCAAGTTGGTTATTTCTGGCTGCTTTATTCCCCTCATCTCATCCCTTATATTCATTCCACATCACTGATTAATCCAATTCCCTACCATTCACTTACTTCCATTAATCTCCTTTTCGATCTGCTGTACAACGATGTCCCCACTCTTGCCCTTGCCCTTGCCTTTACAGACCAGTATTCCTTTATGGATCTGAAGCTGAGGCCCATCTCTCTGGTACTGCATGCTGCCCTCAGCAGTGCTCCTCTCCTTCCCCGTCCACGCTCACTCCTTCCCTTCCCATCCACCCCTCTGGGCTTTCCTCTGGCTACTCTCCCGCTGATCCACACCATCGTCCCTTTGCTCTCTGATTCATTTGTTGACCCCACACAGAGCTATGACTACTTCTCTAATCTTGGCTATCTCTCTGACAGCGCTTGCATTTATTTTTTGATTCATCTGTATTTTTTGGTGGTATTTGTCCTCTGGATTTAAATGCTTGGACAGTAAAAGCATTAGGCAGATGAACTAGGTATTGTGTATTCTCTCCTTCAGCTGGTTTACTCCCCTAATGAGTAAGTGAATGCTGATCAAAGGAAAATGTACTTCACCTCCATATCACTGTCTTCAACATTTCCTTATTCTTTAACTTCTTTTTCTCCCTGTTAAATGTGGGCTCTGGCAGCAATGAGCCCATTGTGATCTATCTCAGCTTTTTCTTTTCTGTTTCTCATGGAGCCTTCTCTTTATTTCTCTCCTCTCACTATTCAGGTACCCCACTAGTTGTTTCTATCCGGCTTGCCTTCTTCATTACTGTTGCTTCTAATGAATATATTATCCAGCTCCAGCTTTAACACTTCCTTCCCTTCAGCACCCTCCTTGATTTTCTCCAAGATGTCTTAGCTCTCTCTCAGGCTAAGTATGTGTGACGTCTGGATAAAAACCTGGTTAAAAATATCATCACTTTGAAGATGAAAATGTTAATGTATTCTCTGATTTTCATCCTGTAGATTATTCTTCACTGAGTCTTCAGCTATGTCTTCTCTCTTTACCAGCATTAGTCACCCACATCTTTTCCTACCACCCTGCTGGCAGACTCTTAAATCTGTTTTGCTGCTTCTTTCCTTTGGCCTCAGTTGTGCTTTTCCATCCAGTCTACTCCACCTACCGAGAAAAGTTTTCTGTATCTGTTTCCTAGGGGTCTCCCGCTTTCTCTTTCAGTTTCCTCCTTAAAAAAAATAAATAAAAAGAAAAGAAATCTGACATGGCATCTTTATCTTCCTTCTGCCTTTATCCAACCTATTCACAAACAATTTCTTTGGGTTTTGAGGTTGCTCAAGACAATATGACCAAAGCAGGGAATTTTAGGGTCACTCAGATTGTAAATGTAGTCTATACTTACACAATGCTATGTACACTTAAGGTATAATTTTGAACATAAGGTGCTATGTAAAGAAATATTTGCCAGCATATATAAATATAAAGAATAATAGCTATGTGTAATGCACACCAGTTCTGAACCATTAATTACCGAAAATACGATACGGCCACTGAGTTGAACAAGACCAAAATTCCTGGAGATTGTGCAAGGCGACAGAGTTCAGCTGGACAAAATAAGAACAAATCACTCCTAGTGAAGCAGTATGTCCCAATCACCTTAGTCCCACTGAGCAGTGTGGCCTTGGGGAAGCCAGATGGTTCTGTTATACAAACCTCATTTAAAGTTGAACATGACCCTGATTCAAATAATGGCATTTCTGGTAAGTGAGGGTTCATTGTACATCATTTGTAGGATTAGGCAGAGAACAGAATGTTCATTATATGAAAGCAGTGGAAGACACAAAACAAGACAATTTATAATCTGAGTTTTCCCAACGTTTGTGTTGCAGTGAATCCAATGATTCAGCTGTTTTAATTACACCTCTTGGTCAAATTGCAATAGAATAAATATTTGATTTTTTTTCTGTAACCATAACTTGTATTTTGTTTTCATCCACAAATGTGTAGAGGCACAACCATACCACATGAAAGTCTGCACAGTAATTTAGCATTCCATCATTTTTTTTTTGTCACTAATACTTTCCATATTCTCTCAACCAGTATTCTAGTCTTGAGACTTTCTTTTGCTTCCATGTTGGCACAATCTCATGAGTGATAACTTACAAACCTTTCCTTCATATTTTTTTTCAACAAGGAAGACTTAACAGAGGATGATTTTTTGACTTGAGTCAAAATGTGAGTTCTGTTTTCTACACTGTCCCAGATTTTCAGTGACCTGCAAAGGTCACATCGCATCTTCATTTCTGGATCTGCAAAACGAGGAGATGAGCAGTGTCGCTTTTAGAAGGGGTAGTAAATCCAGAGCATAAAAACAGTGAGACACAAAGATTCTCTGGGGATAGGGCTGTGCAAGTATCTCAAATGACTGTGCATTAGAAGGTCATGAAGATGTTTCAATTCAATTTATTCAGCTTTTAGTATCAGGAAGTTCCCTTTCCCAAAGGGTTTTTATTAGTTCTTTGCTTCATGTAGATGAAGGATCTTTTATGTCTAGTCTTCAGCAAATGCTGTGCTCACTTTATATAAATATATAAATAAATATATTACTTGCTTTATTCTCATTGTCACATAAAACAGAGGGAATAAAAGGAAATATTACCTTTTCAAGAATTTATTTCTGTTATATCTTTGTATATTTAAAGATCTTTGCTCTGAATCTGGAGAGGTGCAATATTTCTATCGTATTTATAAGGAATAGAAACTAAAGTCTGTCCTTCCTATTTGTATTCACATATTACATGGGAATAATACACTTGTCTCATTTGGGGGATGCTTTCAGGGTCAACATCCTGCAGCAGCATTGCTAAAGGCAATGTCTGGGTTTCCTTTCATGAAGGCACAAGAGAAGGAAATGAAATGAAACATCCATTATCTGGTCTACACCTGGAGGCTCACTGCTCTATAGAGCTGGGAGAGCCTCATCTTTTCACAATAAATACAAGTAGGGTGAATGTTGTTTTTTTTTTTTTAATCTCACAGGAAGACAGCTTAGGAATAGAAATCTCATTGTCCAAAGCCCAAGGACAACATAAAAGCTTTTCTGGACCGAAGCTACTTAATTACTTACCATCTATCAGACAAGCTGCTGTTCTGCACTTAGCATCATGCTTCATTGTCTGACATTACAGCTGGCTGGAGGCTGAAACTGAAAATCATTTTCCTTTGCTCAATTTCCTTGTAAACAGCAAAAGAATGGTGTTGATACGCCAGACTTCACTGGGAAAGTGCATTGCCAACATGCAAGATCTGTCTCCAGTGGTTTTAAAAAGAGGAATGTGATTTGTCTCCTACGGAGCTAAATCAGGACACCTTCAACTTACGGTTCATTTAGTCTTTGCTATCATAGACTCCCATTGACGTATGCTGCATCGATCATGAATAACTGAGAATACTAAGGCAAAAAAAACCAGAAAAAATGGTCTTGTGTTATAAAACCACTTAGGAGAGCTAAGAGAGCTATCGGTAATAAGCAACTTATTAAGTATTCAGTCTAACAAAACACAAAACCAGATTTTTCTATCTGGTGTTTCCACTTCCATTGATATTAATGTCAATTTTACACTATCTGTAAGTTTATGCATGGCTTTGTAGTGTACACCAATATTAAAACTTTGAATTGAGTATGCACTCCTGCACTGTATTCAGTGAGTGAATTTTGCTTTTCATCAGTTTGCAAATAAGCAGAGATATAACAGTTTTACTAATTTATTTGGAATTCAGGTTCATTCTATGAACACTTAATGGAAATGTATTTCATAGTATTATTTCTGATGGATTGTTTGACTCTCTCAGTACTCAGGTGTGACCTCAGTGACCAGCTGTATTTCATTTTCATTAGTATTAAGTTGCACAAGTAGCGAGTAAATGTGTACTTTTGGGGAGCAGGATTCATGCTGCTTTAGTAAGTATTATGTTTTACTAGTGTTTATTACACTGCTCATACTTTTAGGGTCCAGCTTTGCTTCCCTTGAAGTCAAATGTGAAACTCCTTTTGCTTTCAGGGTAAGCTGTATTGGACCAATAAATCAGTGTATTTTCTCCACGTAGCCTTGAATTTATGAAGATTTGTTAGTTAATAAAAAAAGAGTCATCTACTAACTGGTATAAGTCTGTTCAGCGACTGATTTAGCATAGGTTTGGTAGCTGAGGCCACATTTGTAAAGCTGTTACAGAACAGCTTTCTGGGGCAAACTAAATCACAATGCTCCCTGAGTTTCTTCAGATGGTTATTCAATCTGCTGCATTGCGGTTGTTGTGCTGATTAAAGGCTTATATACATTCTATAGGATGCACTCTACAAGCTGTGCTCAAACTTTCTAGTCCCTCAGGGGCACTTGTGTTGAAGGGTTAACAAAGTTTTCAGAAAAAGCACTATTTCCAGAGAAATTGATGATTTACTCACAGACTTCATTTAATATACAAGTAAGTGCCTTCATAAATATTCATAAATATTCGAGTAATGCCAAGAACAATCCAAGAAGGAAAGGGAATGTCTACAGAAATGCTTTTAATAACTGTATAGCTCAAATGTACTGCAAGTTCTGTCTATATCAAGCAGCCCAGTGTTTGCATGGCTCTTTTACTGGGTCAGAGAGCTATAACTAAAATGTCACATCTTAGCATTTAATAAAAACCATAGCATGGCCATTTTATCATTACAATCTCAATGTAGCAGAAACTCACAGGTATTTCTAAAGTAAAGCTTTGAAGTAGTTATGGGAATGGACTTAGGAAAAAAACATGTCCATAAGTTTCGCGAGATCAGGTCTTAACCAAAATTACTGGACATAGGATCAGATGCTCCAGTTTCCTGCATGTATGTCAGATCAGGACTGTGATTTCACTATAAATCACAAGAATTGCTGTGTTCAGATCCCGTGTTTCCTTAGACCTGTCAACATTCCTTACCCTCAAAGACAAGATGTCTGCAGAGCTGGGAGGGACAACTGAAGTCTGACTTTCTTGATACCTGAATGTTTAAGAAGTCCTTGATTATCCGTAGTGCATCAGCACAAAATCTGAAATAAAACATTTCAAGAACAAGAACTGAAATGTAATTCAGTGCAAAAGCACGATGCAGGTACATTTAAAGCAAATGCATGTTCTAAAGAAGTTCTTTCTGATCTGTAGCCATTTGCAGTGACATGAGATTGTTTCACAGAAACATCTGATTGAATTTACCAGTTGCTATTGAGAAGAGTAAGTGAATGGTGAAAGATAACTAAACTGGATATCTTTACAGAATAGCAATTAAAAGCTTATGTGAATTCTGGCTAAAGAGAGAATTAACTCCTTTCATTGAGGCATTTTTAAATCTAGTATAAAATGAAATCACCCTTACATACTAAGACCTTGTCTTTGCTGCAGAAATAACTGATGTATTGCTCTTAATTTGAATTCCATCCACAAAGCCCTTCCATTCAATGTGGAAATATTCTTGCACACAAGTTAACTGGCCCATTGGGAGGTATAGGCTACAGCTCAAGTTAGCAGGGTTGCTGGATGCTGCTAATCCATTCACTATTTACGGTGTCTCGTCACAGCTGTGGCTTCTTTCACTCCAGCTAAGCTAACTTAAGAGGCATTAAACTCAAGTATAAGCTCTTGGATTTACTAGGGGGAGAGGTGGAGAAATGAGACGAGGGTCCCTGGTTTGATACTTCCTGTGGTCAGAGGAGCTGCTGGCACTCGCTGAGGTGTGTCCCGTCTCCTCCTTATGTCATAGCTCTGTCGATAAATCCACTTAATTCTTCCAAACAGCTCTCCAGGCTCCTCTGGTGTATTGGCTGGGGATTCATTCAGTTGTCCACATGCAGGCATCAGGCATTTGAGATGCCCAGGGTATCGGAGACACCCACAGGGCCATGGGTACAACTTAGAGACCGGCGGATATAACTCAGGGCCTATGAGACACTTCTGTTCTTTGGGGCAGCAGCTGGAGGTGAGGTGGTACCCTTAGGACATCTCAAATGGCACCTGGTGCCTGTGTCTGAGCAACTGAATCAAGGCCTTCATCTCTATTGACGATAGTGGGATCTTAGATGCTTCGATTTAGACATCCAGACATGTTGATCGGTGGCTGACTCCTGCCCTGACAGAGGTATCGCTTTCAACTGCCTCAGCAAGATCTGCTGCAGCCTATTTGTCAAATCTCTAAGATGTCTGAGCAGATGGGTTAGCAATTTTAAAGATAGACTATGTTAAGAATTACAGTGATAATATCATTTTATTTTACCATGTTGTAATATTAGATCATTTTGATTATTTCAAGTGATATTAATAAGTTTTAAATGCCAGGGACTGCTGAGGCTGTCCAGGCGGATCACCTGAATAATGCAGGCAGTGGGGTAGCAGCTGCCGCTGCTGCGGGGAGGTCTGAAGGCTCACAAGCCCTTATAAGAAATGTCAATTATTCTTCTACATGAAGTATATCCCACAACATCCACAAACACAACTAATTTTTCCTGTTGCCCCCAACTTCTGCCCAACCGCCCAGCTTCATCACGGGGGCAAAGTCTTTTGTGCAGATGTTGGTAGCCATGTCTGGCTGAGGTGGTTTCAGATGTTATTGTCCTCAGTCTGGCCCGTCTGCTGGGGCTGATATCCCTGTACCTGCAGAGGATAACGTATGCTTGACCTTAGCTCCTTCAGGTCAGAGTTTGGTATGTCATGTTAGCTTTAATCTGGTTTCAAAATTACTTTTGCTTTGAAGTAATTTTGCAACCATCAGTACTGACGTACTTGTGCATACAGGCCCCAGAAGGTTTGGGGTTGGCCCACCTCTGTTTTACTATTTAAGCTACAAGGAAATGTGACACATTTAAGGTTCATGGGGAATCACAAAGGTTTGCATGAAGTTTCTGTTCCAGCAGAAGGCAGAGGTGTCCGAAAACCACAAAAGACTGTGAGTGGCCTCTAAGTGGTGAACCACATTTTCCCTGGAAATGCCCCAGAACAACAGCCATGGAAGTCCCCGAGGACAAGTGCCAAGTAACACCTGCCAAGTGACAGCAGACACAAGCTTGCAGACAACTCAGCAGACACAGGAGTTTAACGATTCACTGATGATTTGCAAATGCAGGATGAATTCACAGCAAGTCTGCTTCCAGGCTTTTGTAGTTCAAATGAAACATTTCACACGTCTCCAGGAATTGCCCCTCCTGATGAAAAAAGGGTGAGGCATTTGGAAGTCAGTATAAAGAATGTGATAAACTTCAATTAAAATAAAATCACAGGAAAGATAAAACCAGATTTTTTTTGCTTGTCTTAAAATTAGTTTGGAAATCATATTCCAATGGGGTGTAGAAGAGATTAAATAGCTTTTCTGAAATGATTCATTTGTGACTGTTCAATTATTAAGTGTGTGGACGTTAGTGAGAATTATTTCTGTTGTGTAATGGTTTCAGAATGTGAAGTATATGGTAGAAAAGGACAAGAAAGTAAAAGAGTATTTTTTTTCCAGAAAGAAAAAAGACAAATTCTTAGGTGGTCCCATGGTAGATCTCATGGAGGAAAGGAATTCCTGGAAATCAGTGCACAACAGAAAACAAAACTGCACTTGCTCACTTACTTTTGATTTTTGAACTTGCTCTGAAAAAAGCCATGGAGAGTAGAGTGAAACTTAAAGATGCAGAGGGAAATGAAAATGAAAATGGTGTCGATACCTTTTGAAATCCGTGCAAACTGAAGCAGGTTTTGTTCTTCAAGGAAAGGCTTAGAAATAGTTATGCATGAACGTACTTAGTTATCATCTAACGTCTGATTACAGACTAAATAAAGCTTAGAAGCCACATACCAGTGCTAACAGTAGGAAATTCTTATTAAGCACAAGTGGTAAAAATCTCTGAATCTCCAACTAAATGTCCTAGGCTCTATTCCCATTTTTTCTTTGCTGACAATGTTCATTTATGAAAAAGGGGCCATTTTCAATTCTTTCAAGAACTGAGTGATACTGAATTTCTCGGAAGAAACTCTCTTCAGCCTTTCTTGTTTAGAAAGGCAATGATCGGCATGCTATAGGCTCTCAATATGCACTAAAAAGAAAAGAATATGAGGGATTCTTTTGGACAAAAGGGTGTAGACATCATCCAGCAAAAAATTAGTTATCCACTAATTATTTATAAAATGTTTATGTAATAATCATTTAACTGGTAGACAGCAGCAGAACTATGCAGCCTGGAGCTGGTTGTGACATCCAAGAAGATAAATGAGCTACAATATTTAGATTAAACAAAAAAGGACCAGTATAATAATATACACAGTGAGCAAAGTACTTCATTTTCTAGTTAATGCCAAAACTGAGTTTCACAAAGAACTGTTTGTGGAACGTTAAAAATATAACTTAGCATATCTGAATAAATTATTTTTCGCTATGTAGTAAAAACAGAGAAACACATGGCATAGATTATAGCCCCAAATTCTTCAATATTCTTGGAGTGGAGGCTGCCTGGCAACTTTTGTACCAGCTGGAAGAGCGAGGACCCAGCTGGCTTGGCAGTAGCCACCATATTGTGCCTTGGCTGGCAGATGGCCATCTGACACTCTTCAAGGGTCCGTGTTCCTCCTGTCTGCATGTCTGCAGCACCGACAGCCCATGACCACGTTTAGGAGGAGTGGGCAGATCATTCCCAGCAGTGTCAATCACGTTGGCACATGACAGTGGGGTGCGAAAGACGTGAAGGACTGACGTTCCTGAAATAGGATGAATGATGGCGCTGGTGGAGGCCTGAGAGAAGGTTTTTGGGGTACTTCAGCATTGAAATTTCCATCTCGGGATTGTGAAGCGGTGATGAGAATTTAAGGGCTGGTGCCACTGTGAGGGAAGGGGAAAATGCAAAAATTCGTGCAATTTTTGCAAATCCTTGCTCACATGAATGTAGGATGCAAACAAAGGAAATATAATAATTTATGTGGTTTTAATGCCTTTAATCTAAGCATTACAGCACTATTAACACATCGGAAGTAAGTTCCCCACAGTCAGGTACTGATGTTGTCAAGTTACAGAAATGAATGGAATAGGGAACTAATTGGAACAAACTCAAGTTGCTTAAGCAGGGAGGGATGAAGGCTGCACCCAGCTTCAGGTCGCGGAGGGAAGGCCGCTACATCAATAAACAGCCACATCGCCTGCTCAGATCTCTTCTAGTGGAGGAAAGCAAAGTCCCAAATTAGGAAAATGGGCACTTCCAAGAGTCCTCGGTCCTTCAGAGGCTTAGATATAAATAGAAAAATTACCCAAAATGGGTCACCCTTTGCTAGATACTGAAGGATCCACAGGGAGATCACCAACAAGACACAAATCCGTATGCAGTGAAGCATTATTTGTTCCACGTCTCAAAGAGTTCCTGCTTTTTTTTGTTCTTTGTGTTCCTGTGACAAACACAGGAGTTGCCCACTGTCTTCACAGGAACCGAATGCAAACACAGTCGCAGTGATTCAAGCTTGGGTCACTTGCTCAATCCCTTCCCTGCTTATTTCCCAGTGCACCTGCTCTGGCACCACTCTGGTAACCATCTCCTTCCAGCTCCTCCCCATGCAGCACATCCAGCAGTAGCTGAGAGGTGGGTGACTTTTCCTGGGCATTGGTGGGAGCTGGTGGAAAAGCAAGCAAACCTGCAGTCAATGGGGATTTAATTCCACCCAGTGGGATGGTGGCAGGAGATCCCCATGCACCCCTTCCCACGCAGGACTTTGCCAAGCAGCCCCATCTGCAGCCCGTGCTGCTTCAGGGGAAACCACAGACCACCAACAGACCATCAACAGGCAGAGCTCTGCAGCGAAGCTCTCCTTGAGAAAGTTTTTGTGGTTTGGTTGCTGGTATGGGTGCTTTGATCTTCAGGAGGAGCGCCATCAGAGCTCATAACCTCCTTCTCCTCCCACAAACCCTGAACCAACAACTGAGGTATGGATACTTATACAGCGATAGTGCCAGAGCCTCATCTACTTCACATCGCAGAGAAACTGCACTGAAGGCGGTGAAACTCTCCCTATTCATATGAGTGAAAGACCCGTTTAGTAGCTTCAGGTCAGGATGAAATTCTGTGTTACCTGTTCTGAATACCTGCATCGTCCAAACCACAACATTTCAGCCACTAATTCCCACAGTAGGGAGAATTTGTTCTCCTCTGTTTATATGTGAAGATGTCCAGCTCAAAATCCAGAGGTTGGATTCATTAAATTGACAACAAAATATTTTCTCAAGGATGAGTAAGCAATGCTTTCACACACACTGAAATTCTATTTTTAAATTGGACTCACAAATGTATTTCCCTTTGACTTTCAGTGAGATTTAAGCACCTGTCTCTGTGAAAACAGATCTTTGGCTTCTAAATCATTTAGTCACTGCTGAAAATTGTATCCCATCTGCTGAGGAATCTGACTCGCAAAGTCTTTGATTTACAGATGTTCATATTAACGAAATATTTCTCACATATGTAAGACTTTCCTTGAAGAATGCCTTCAAAATTGTAATGCAGAATGAACAAATACACCAGGTCCTTTGCATAGTTAGGAAGACTAAGATGGGCTTCAGTTCTGGTAAGCATACTATGGGCCCCTGGAAAATTACGGGCTAACTACCGGGGGACAGTTTTGTAGCACTGAAACCCTTGCTAGTCCAGGACTTTGCCTGTGGCAGCAAGGCCAGCAAGAGTCAGGATTTGCCAGTGTAGGTGATGCTGCAAGCTAAGATGTCCAAATGGCTTTGGAATCACAGCTGGCTTGTGCTCTGCCACTAGCCTTGCAGGTACGTGTCTTGCAGCTTAGGGTGAGTGTGCTCAGGGGCCTAAATTTATGATGAGTTACAGTTTAGTGAGTGTAGAAAAATGGTTATTAACTCCCTTTCTAAAGTAATAGATAGAGTTGCACTGACTTTGTACCAATGAAGTATCCCTGACTTAACTGGAAGCAGTCCTGCTTTACCTCTGTGTGATCACAGAATTAGGTTTTATCCTTGTATAAGTGCTGTTTCTTAATATCCACCACATGGATCTGTTGTGCTTTCCCATGTTAGCTCAGGCGTATCACACCGTGCTCACAATGAAGTCAATGGGAAAGTTGCCTTGGAATTAAAAAAAAAGAAAAGGATTGGGCACCATATAAAATAAACAGAAATGTAAGCTTCTTTAACTCCCACTGCATTGCATCATAATTAAAATATTTTCTTTTAAAATTGGAAGTTGTAGCAGTTACAAATACCTTTCATCTGAGGTTCAGTGGTAAGCTTCTCCTCTCATGTTACTTCTGAATTATAGAGGCATAAAAGAAGAATTAGGCCTTGATATTTGAATTCACCATGAAGCCCAAAATGCAAAAAATCTGATCTTTTCTGGATGATGTCGAAATGTAGGGGGACTGATGGGCTACTTTCTTCTCCACTTCTATAATCAAGTCACTTTATATCCGTCACTTCTATGTATTTATTAAACTGTTTTTCTCAAATTGTGGATTATGAGCCCCAGCAAGACCCTGCAAGGGAGCAGTCAGGAGCAACCCCATCCCTTCAAGGTTGTCAGTGAGAAAAGGCTGTAATTACAGGTGAGTGTCTGCAAAGGTGAGTGAACTGCTGCCTGCATTAATTGTGCATTTTCCCCTGTTCCTTCAACACCAGTAAATCAGTGTGAACACTTTCAGCCAGTGATTATTGCCTCTTCTCACTTTTCCACTTGGACAGACCAGTGCTACTACTGATCCAGGAGCAGAAGAAAGGCAGATAAGCTGGAGACGTACACCTAGAAGAGTTTTCTATGCAGCAAAACAAATTAGGCCCTAAAGCCAACAGATTTCATAGAGCTTTTAACTGGTGGTGCCCTAGACAAGAGTTAGCTGCATTTTCAGTCACCTAAATGCCCTTGAAGGCATGGCCTCGGGCCCAGAGCAGAGGTCCTGTTTGAATAAGAAGTTCCAGGCCACCGAGGCAATGCTGCTCTGAACGCAGATGGAAAACGATTTGAATCACAAGTGCTTTATAAGTAGGGGATGAAGTCTTACAGCTAAGCCCAAGTCTTGTCTTTTTGCTGACAGAATTTCGTCAGTAAAACAGTAGATTTCTTTACATGGATTGATTATTTAGGAATTTACACTCCCGCAGCTCCCACTGTTTGACAGATTGAAAGAATCCTGCTACAAAGATCCTTATCCAGTATTATCTGCCTGTCAGATAAATGGCTTGATTAAAGTGGTATTATTTTCAATTCCCTTCCCATAGGCAGCTGAGCATTTGCTGTCCATGTTCTCTCTTCGCAGGCTCTGGAGCCATAATGGCTGCATTCTGCTATACTGCTCACAGGCTAATTGTTTCTACAGACTACATGCTCTACTTCCACTCCTTGCAGGTTTTTGAAACAGCAAAAGAAAGTTAACAAATGGCCAAATATTGGCGATATTAATGTTTGAGCAAGTTCTCATTCATGTTAAAATTTACGAAAATTTTCATTCATAAATCTGTCTTACGCATGTTCGTGGGATGCCATGCTCACAAGTAAATCTAATGCCTTGTTTATATCATAATAAAAAAGCTAAAATAAAAAAACTGATACTCCCTTAAAAAAATTCAATTTCTTTTCTGATTTTTAAGCCCCATTCAAATAAAGGCTAAAAATGAACTATCAAAGCAGCCCTGAGATAGATTTCTTCCTCCACCTAATCTGTAGCATGGTTTTATGAGACTGATGCCAGCATGTTTGTCAAACAAAAATTCCCCCCCAAAACAGAAAAGAGACAGAACAGTGACTGCCAGGAGAGTGTAAGCTTTGACTAACATGGTCTCTGCTCAGATCAATTTGGGTAGGCTGGAAGTGTCTCATTCCAATTTGAGCCATAAATATGTGCTTCGTATTTGACTGGAGCATGGAGAACTTTGGGCAGCCATGCAGAGCTAGAGCTGCTCTGTAGTGCTGGTGCTCCAAGGTCTTCAGATAAAAAGCAATCACTGAAATTACTGATGCCTTCTGAAATAAATTCAGTGACTGTGGTACAGGCTTAAGCAACCATTTCTGGCCCCTGAAATGGTATCTTCTGTATATGGGCTGAAATCTTTAGTGTGCCCAATTATCACAATTTACATGGTCGGCACAATGAAATACAGGAATATCAGATGTTAGGTTGTCCCTGGTTCTCCCATGGCTTAAGCATAAGGTGCTGGAGCGTGTCCAGAAAAGGGCAACGAAGCTGGTGAAGGGTCTAGTCTTATGAGGAGCGGCTGAGGGAACTGGGGCTGTTTAGCCTGGAGGAGAGGAGGCTGAGGGGAGACCTCATCGTGCTCTACAACTACCCGAAAGGAGGTTGTAGCGAGGTGGGGGTTGGTCTCTTCTCCCAAGTAACTAGCGATAGAACGAGAGGAAATGGCCTCAAGTTGTGCAGGGGAGGTTTAGACTGGACATTAGGAAAAAATTCTTCACTGAAAAAGTGGTCAGGCCTTGGAACAGGCTGCCCAGGGAAGTGGTAGAGTCACCATCCCTGGAAGTATTTAAAAGACGTGTAGATGAGGCGCTTAGGGACATGGTTTAGTGGGCATGGTGGTGTTGGGTTGACAGTTGGACTCGATGATCTTAGAGGTCTTTTCCAACCTTAATGATTCTATGATTCTATGATTCTATAAGCATCCTTCTTTTTAGCTCCCCCAGAGATGCAAGTCATTTAAAGGACAAGGAGGATGGTAAAGCAATAGATGAACTGCCTATCCTGGTCCTCTCACTGTTTGTGTTGGCTGGATGCATGCAGAAGTGGGCATGACACCAGCGTAAGGACAGGTTACTCACATTTCCTCCTCTTGCCAAAGAGCTCTACGAGCTGCTGTGTCTTAGCCACAAAATCAGTCCTACAAGACAGATGCTGAACAGACATTCAAGAGGTCTTTGCTGTCACAGAAATGAGTAAGGTGGATGGTCTCTCAGGTCCTTGAGTTTACCTGTTGCCTTTAGAGGTGACTGGGGAACAACCTGGGGGACGAGGGGCTGACCCAGTGGTTTGTGTACTTCATGGTTCCTTCACAGATATAAACTAGCATTTACCTGGGTTTTGTTTTTTGTTTTCCTTGAAAGGTGCCAGAGAGATGACCTTTGAGCTGTGAATCTCCCAAAGTTGCTGTGCTGCCTCCATATAAAACTTCTTCTGAATGCAGCACCATTTCCTACTGTTACATGCTGCCTCGATATAAAACTTCCTCTGAATGCAGCACCATTTCCTACTGTTACACTTTCTCTTCCTGTTTCAAGTCCCGCCGTAAATAACCCAATCACAGAGATCTCCTTTTAACCACTTGTCAGAATACGGATGCAACCTTGTTGGCAAATCATAGATAGTAGGTGACAGCCTAGTTAAGGAATATATTGTATGTGGTCTGTGGTGCAGACTGCCTGGAATGAGTCCTCTGTCCGGTCTGTAATTCTCCAAGCATGCTATTATATAAGAACTGGCAACATAAAGAATGAAAGCAATTGCCAGTAACATGGGGATTTATCTTTATAAGACTAGCCTGCATGTACATGTACATATACATATACATACACATAGAGTGTATGTGTACACATATGTGTATATGTGCATTTACATATACATGTACACATGTATTAATAAACATAAACTTATGTGTGTGTGTGCATCTCCTGTCCGAGTAAGTTAAAGAAGATTATCAATGCAGGCAGAAAGAAAAATAACAGGAGAGAAAGGCAAGATTAGCATCAAGGCCTTTCATACTATTAACAGGGGTTTCAGGAGGAACTTCATGATAGCTAGTATTCAGTATCTAAAGAAAACTGTTTGAGAATGACTTTGCTGGAAAGCCATTGAGGGAAGCCAGCCAGATATTAGGTAACTCAAGACTGCTCGAGAAATCAAAACAAAGTTACAGGGCCATTAGCTCAGTGTTATGCTTTTGGCGGGAGAAAGGACTGTGGAGAAGGGGCCTCCAAGCCTTCCAAGTGGATTTTTTCCTGCCTCAGCAGTTCCAGTGGGGACATACATTATTTGGAGAGAGCGCTACCACACAGCCGCCCTGTCACAGGAGACAGTCGGGGCATTTTACCTGCCTTGCCCATCTGGCCATGTCTGTTATCTTCTGTAAGTCCGTGTGATGCCTCTTCTGCAGAACATGGGCATGGCCGTACCACCCCTGCCGCTGACGAAGGTGGGGACAGGAGTGACCTCCTCTGTCTCCACTCCTTTATTAGCCACTAGAGGGCACAGATGCTCAGGACTTGGGCTCACCTCTCTGTCCTCCTCAAGAAACTCCCCCAAAGGAGCCATCTAGACAGGGCCGGGCGCTTGCCTCTAGCTGCATGCTCAGCCTTCGGTCCTCCCAGCTTCTCCTTCCATCTTTGGCTTCCCCCTAAGATATGCTTTTTCTGCTGGTGCCCACATAACATTTCCGAACTGCTGCACACATGAAGCTAGTACACTGCGTTAAGGGACAGACTCGCTGTCGAGAGTAGCACGTTGGCCACTTTGGCTGTCGGTGGGAGCGTTTTGCCAGCTGAGCTGAAATTGCAGCTGCACTGGCTTTAGGGATGCCGAGTCTGTAAACATCCCCACGTTCTTTTGGGGTTGAAAGTACGCTAGCGAAACAGTGGGGAGTTTGTCTTTAAACCAGCTGATGGATTACCTCTGCTGTTTCATGGCTTTGCTACCTGGTGGCATTTCTCCTTGCAGAGGTCCACATTTCATGCAGCGCAGAGCAAAGCCTGTTTGCAATCCCAGTGCCTTGCACAGTCTAAGTGCCACACTGATTGCAAAAGACTGAAAAGATGTGAACCCAAGGGACTCAGACATTATTAAAAACAGTCATCATAAAAAGCAGCTTTTGTGGTTTCAGGGCGGTTATTTGGGATGTACTGTATTTGTTAGTTCTAAGGTAGCGCTGTTAGGTTTCCCCGGTATTCTTACAGTATTCTGTTGAATTATACCGAATAAACAGAAACCTTTGCCAGCCCCAATCTGAGTACTCAGGAATTTTGCAGAAATTACAGGTCTAATTCTGCTACGCGGAGAAAGCTTATTTAAGGGAACGGTGAGACTTCCAGCAGCAGCAGAAACATGTTACTGATATAAAAGGCTCTGGCTCAGTTTGAGTGACTGCAATTCCTGTTTTTCTCATTGAAACATTAAAGGCTTGTCTGCATGGGCAGTTTATAATTCTACAAACTCTGTTGTTTTGCTATAAAAAGTAGCTGGTCCACCCAGCCCCTAACTTTGATGTGACTGGAGACCGGAGACTTATACTGCAGTAATACTTACGTGGTCACATCTTCATTCCCATGTATTTTGGTGGTCCCCTAGCTGCATTTCTCTTACTTTATGCCCTGTCCCAGCTAGTTGCTTTAATTAACACGTGTTACTCCCTGCTTAAATACTGATGCCCTTCTTTGAGCCTGCAAGCTCCCCAAATCCACTGCCCTCACCGCTCCCAAGGCCCCAGCCCTGCCATGCAGCTGAGGAGCACCAGGGAGGTATCCTGGGATGGGATCCAGGGTGGGACAGTGGAGGTAGGAAATGACTGGCTGTAGGGCCCAAGTTGCCTGAGTAAAATCATAGAATCATAGAATCA
>NW_009219985.1:0-34133 GCF_000690835.1 Fulmarus glacialis
GTGGTGTGCTTTGATTAAGTGGCAGACTTTCTTGGTCTTTTTGTTTATCTTGTTACTAAGCCAAAACCCCAGGAAAACTTTCTGGTTTTTCTTAGGAGAGCGGGATACCAGGTCCTCGATGGCTGGGGTGGGGTTGGAGCCTAGTGCCACGGAAGTGTAGTAGCAAAGTGTTTTTTGCTAAATAAATGAGATGTAGAGCAAAATGAATCAGGTGGGGCTTTAATACCTTTTCGATTTGTTAGTCAAAATCCTGAATTCTTCATTAGTATGAATTTGCTTTGTCTATGTGAAAGATGCTGTGGATACTTCACTTGCTAGACTGTTACAGCATCAGATGTTTAAGAGTAACTGATAAAAAAGAGCTAGAGGCTCACTAAGGAATCTCTGCTGTGCATGTATTTTGTCTTGCCTTTTTAGGAAAGATTAGTGAATTTCTCCTTTAATACTTCAAACTCCTACTCAGAAATAACATAAGAGAACACAAAACTAATTTTTATTTTGGCTTAGTTAGTGGTCGAAGATCTCCTCCGAGAGAAATGAAACACATAATTATCTTTTTTTTTTTTTTTTTTTTTGAGAAGATGCAATTGCTTGAAGCCTCAGTTCCTCTGCTATTAAATCACAAGCATCAGCAATTCCTGTAGTCAAAAAACACAGAGGCTATCTGTGGATCCTTTGAAATGTTTCTGTAGTAAAGTGAAACCTGAAGGTAACTCTCTGTGGGATACTAATGTGATCCCAACCCATTTTATGTTTTTGGTTTGCTTAGTTATTAGATTTCACTCGGACTGACAACATACTATTTTTTTTAGTGTTTAATTCCTCTATTTATAATGTGAAAAATAAGCGATTTATTTATGATACCAGAACAGCAATCTTCATTGTCTGCTGGAAATTGTAGTACTGATGGAGAATTCCAGCATTGGATGTATAACAAAACTTTTTTTTTTCCTCTCTCCAAGGAAGCTATCTGTTGCAATCTGATAATAGCAGTAGTACCATAACTTACGTGAGATATGGCATCTCACTGATGTATCTCACCGTCGGTGTGAAAGACATCTCACCATTGTCTAGAATGCAGTACAAAACAATTTTTTACATCATGGTGGAAGTTTAAAATCTATATTTGAATAAGTAAAATCTTACCTGATTTTTATACTGGATCACTGCTTATTGTTTCAGAGCATCTCATTAGCTGATAGAGGATATGAATTGGAAAGAAAATTCTTACTGTTGCTTGCAAGTATCCTGGTTTGTGAGAACAATTCTTTTCAATTCCCACAGACGACTGGGGTTTATAAACTTTGTAGGATTGGGTAATATCACTGCTTAGTTCTAGTGTAGTTTGAGTCAGAATAAAGACTGGCTTGTCGTAATTTGCAAAATACCTCAAGAAAATATTTTCAGTAAGTTACCACATGGAATATTTTGGTGTTGTATTAAATTTGAAAAGTCTTTGTTCCGCTCTTAAAATCTAGTGTACTCCACTTAACTATTAAGAACTAAAATGAGCCTGATGTTGTAATCATTGTACATACATTTGGATTTTAGGATGTATTGTTTGTAGCCAATTGCCAGCGAAAAATGAAAATTCCTTCACAATCATTTGAATGTGTCACTGTTGAGTATTAGTAAAACTTAAAAGCTATTCCCTTAGTTAAAATTTCACATTGTATTAAGCATCTAATCATAATTTTGATTTTAAAAAACCTTTAAGAACTGATCGAGAAGTCATTGAACAAGTAATTATTTAGATAAGCACTGCAGTATTTTAAATCATTCCTCCTACACTCAAATGTTTTCCCTTTTCTAATGACACTTTAGCGTTTTTACAAAGATAGCTGGATTTCAGTTGTGGAAAGCAAGGGGTTAGGAAGAGTTCATTTCTGATTTGGATCACATCATCCCCTTCTTATTTTAAAAAGTGGTTTTTGTATAGGAAACTTGCCTAAATTAAAACCGTGGATTCATATTTTACATATCATGCCCGTTAGTTTTTAGGTAGGTGAGAGATCTATATGTCAGTCCCTTTCAGACGTATGTGTATGGATTGTGGTGTGTGTTCTTAAGCAAGTACCAGTAGTTTAAGTAGAAAAGTGTTATGGTTAGTGTTAAAATAACATGTAGATAACTTTTCTACAAGAAAACACAGACATTGCAGGAAATTCTAGGATCTCTGCTGTTGTCTTTAGACATTCTTATCACTTTGAAAGTAAGTAAAGGGTGGAAGACTGGATCTGGTCAGCAGAAGTTGTTCTGGCAAGGATAAGTGTACATAAAATATCTCGATGTGCGCAACTTTAAAATTAATGTGATGTTGTTCATTTGATACCATATCATAGGCTATAACAGTGTGATAGGTTATTTGATGGATACAGCTGTCATGTTTGCATTCCAATAAAATCCATAGGCCTCATTCTGGAATACAGGCAGCTTTAGGACTGGCATAGATGCACAATATTCTCACACTGGATGTTTCTACATCAACAGTCAAACTCATTCTAAGAGTCCTTTGCCATTTTGGTTTTACTCTATCCTAAAGCATCAAGCAAAAGGGAGTTAATTTTCAGGACTGAAGCTTCTAGGGCCATTATAGTATAATTTACAGTATGTGTATCACTGTATTATACTGGCAGTGTACACCCGCAGTGCAGTCATACTCGCTCTGAAGAAACAATTCTGATAATTCAGGCTATCAAAAGAAGAGCAGAAATGGAATAAAGCGTGCATATGGGTTTTTTAACTATGTTGGTGCAAAGTCTTATTCATGGCATTGTTGATTTAAGGTAAGCAATGAGGGATGGGGTAAGCTGTTCCCAGTACATCAAAAAGAAAGCTTGTATTGATGTCTGCTCGTCTTGGGGGAAGCTACACTATGATCTAGTCAGGTCCGCAGTCAGAGGATGTATTTTAGAGCAGAAGGGCCCACAAGCTATATGTAACCAGAGAAAACTTGGTCTTTCTGAGCGTACAAAGGAAGCGTGCAACAGATGTGAGGTTTTTGATCTCTCTCTTCTGAAGCCCAATCAGTCTTCAAAACAGCCCATTTAATATGGGCCAAACATAGAGTTAATTTTCTACTTTTTTTTTTCCCAGGAAAGTATGCATGCTTATGCAGCAAATGTCTACACATCTGTTATAGAAGAGCTAATGAAAGGAAAGCAGCGCAAATTTATTGCTGTGGAGCAGGAATTCTTCCGACTCTGGTGGGATGCAGTAGCCACAGATACGTACAAGCAGCAGGTAAGTTGTACCAGAGGCAAACTTCCTGCTAACAAAGAATCCATGCTCTTTTCGGGGGGCAAGGAGGGGCAAAGTACTTTACCATTTGCTTTTTACCCAGGTCTCGTGTAAGCTGTCTCTGCATCTGGTACTTCTTATGAAAGGACATTAACTCTCAAGACAATTGCAAGAGGTTAAAACCCCAACTATAGATCAGAGCAGTAGGAGGTAGTAACCTTTGCACTGAAGACTCTCTACACTTCACAATTCTTGTTTCATGGGTGACTTTCTTATTTGGGGGCATGCTAGCGTAAGATGTGGGTGATTCTGAAAGAGGCTGCACCAATATCTGTTAAACATCTGAAGCTTACAAACTGCTTCCTAACACTGCTCACAAGAAGGAACTTTCTTTCCAGTTAAGTACTGCTCAAAAACCTGCCATTTGTAAACAAGGAAAATGCAGCAGAGAGGTGACTGTAGATTCAAGAGCAATAACTGTTTCCTGGGTTTGTTTATTTATAAGCTGTGATCCCTTTCAGTCTTTAGAGCTTTAATTTGAGGATTGTTTTTTTTTCCTAGTAGACATCGTGAAGTTTTATTTGTCATTTCTTCTTTCCTCTGGCATGAAACAAACATGCTGAAATCAAAGACTGGGCTGGTAGCCTAGCAGCTGGTCATGTGTTGCCTTGCAGTGCAAAATGTTTAAGTTTTGGACCCTAAAACCAGCGGGTGTACAGGTGCAGCTTCCCACTCAGAACTCCATGGTCTGTTTTGTTACCAGGGTCCAGGCAACAGCAGCATATTACTTACAGTACTTTACATTACAGTTTGTTTAAAGCATCATGTAAAAAAGACACGTCGTGTGTTTTTTTTTTTTTTGAGCTAGTCCTTCACGGAATTCTGAACTTTCTGTAATGTTTAGTATTTAAATAATAGCTTACAACCTGCGTGCAGCTGACCTTTGTATGAGAGGTTTTGCTGTGTATAGGCAGTTCACTGTTTTTGTGTGGGCACTTTGCCCATACTTGCCTGTTGCAGGACAATTTTCTTGTCTGTTTTTAATTAGAAAACTGTACTGTAAGTCTGGGGTGGGAGAATTAAAGAAAATAGCATAGGAACTACTTTGTGCAGGGACAGAAGAGTACTGTAACTTTCTAAGGCAAGTTGATATTATTTCAAGTATGTTAAGCTGGTGTAACCTAAATATAAAGTAAAGGCCCATGTTTCTAATATCTATTCTTGCTATTGCGTTGTCGTGGTTTAACCCCAGCCGGCCACTGAGCACCACGCAGCCACTCGCTCGCTCCCCCCAGGTGGGATGGGGGAGAGAATCAGAAGGGTAAAAGTGAGAAAACTCGTGGGTTGAGATAAAGACAGTTTAATAGGTAAAGCAAAAGCCGCGCACGCAAGCAAAGTAAACCAAGGAATTCATTCACTCCTTCCCATCGGCAGGCAGGTGTTCAGCCATCTCCAGGAAAGCAGGGCTCCATCACGCGTAACTGTTACTTGGGAAGACAAACACCATCACTCCGAACGTCCCCCCTTTCTTCTTCTTCTCCCCCCAGCTTTATATGCTGAGCATGACGTCATATGGTATGGAATAGCCCATTGGCCATCTGGGCCAGCCGTCCTGGCCACACTCCCTCCCAGCCCCCCGCGCACCTGGCAGGGCACGGGAAGATGAAAAGTCCTTGACTAGCATAAACATTACTTAGCAACAACTAAAACATCAGTGTGTTATCAACACTAGTCTCATACTACATCCAAAACACAGCACTATACCAGTTAATAGGAAGAAAATCAACTCCATCCCAGACAAAACCAGGACATGTGTGGAATCCAGAAGAGTAAATGTGTATCACATTTGACCTCAGTAGTACAAAACTAGTACATATGAATCAGCCTTTAATTTCCTATCCTAATTGCTGATAATTGTTGCTTTTACGCATTTTTATTTAGTTCTCTAGTTACTTTATAGTAACTCTGAAAGTTAAAACTATTAAAAACAAATTCCTCTTAAACTTGTGTGTCAAACATTTAATCTCTAATAATATTTAAGAGCTATGATGCTTGCAGGTAAGTGACATGTTTTTAACATTAGCAAGTTGCAAATATTGGGCCTTGAAATTAGGTCACTGGTTACTGTCCTGCTTTTTCCGCTTGAACTCTAGCATTAATGATTTTCTGTAGTACAGGCTCTCTGGTTTTAATTTTGCCATTTTTTTCCTTAATGTAGTATTTTCCTTGGAATACAGGATTTAATTCTAGTTTCTTTTGGAATGTCTGCTTTGGATTAGAGTGGTAGCATTAAAAACTAGTAAAAGGTACAGCCTGGGTACTGAAGCTGATTTTACAATTCAGACAAGAGAATGTGTAGAACTGAAATGTATTGCAGCAGTATTCAGCCAGATGTGAACCTCTTAGTTCTCAGTGCATGTTATTTGCACAATATTTTCTTGTGTGAACCATTCTTACTGTCTTAGCCTGGCTTGATGTCTGGGTGTTTTAAGTAGGGGAAAAAAGATGTGTAGCCACTTCTGTCTGGTTTGTAGGGGTGAATTGATGTAAGGATAGTAGTAGTTGTCCCAAGGACAGCAGGTATGTTATACTACTGTAGCAGCCTGCTGTTTGTAGTACTGCTGTGTCTGTTTCCTTGGTTCCTCCTTCCTTTTGCCCAGTTCGGATCAGTAAAAGTGCTTGTCATTAAAGATAGTTTTCTTTTTTTTTCCTAGGATTGGATATTATTTAAATTACTTGAATTATTTTTCTTGTGTTTTCAGCCTCTCAGTGGTTCCACAAAACTTATATTAAAAAAAAGTTTCCATGGCCCAAAGTTTGCATCAGAGGTATCTTTTTTGGACATCTATCCAAATGGGGAATAATAGCCACAGATGCTTTTCATGTAGGTCAGGACCAGTTCTGTGCTGACACCAGATATCAGTTATCTGGTCTCCCAGCATGCTAATCAGTCACCACAGTCAGCTGGAACTAATTTATGAATGCTGAGCCCTGAAGCGTTTTCACAACATTGTGAAAGAGAGAAATGATTATAATCAGAATTGACAATCTGGCATCGTATCCGAGCAGACACAGGGGCATTCACTGAAGTTCCTGGGGAAATAAACATAATAGCTCTGGAACTGGCATCCTACATGACAGATTTAAAAAAAAAAAAGGTGGGGGGGTGGAGATTAAAATACATATTTATACAAACTTTCTTTTTTGGAAGTTTGAGATATCTTTGAAGTTTTAGGTAGTGAAGTAACTATAATAAAAACAGAAGACTCCCTAACACTTCCAGAAAGGGACACAGACTATTACTGCCTCCCTCCAAACACACCCCCTCCCTTTATCCAGCACATTTGCTGAAAGTTGTACTTGTTGGCATACTTGTTGTTTCTAGTGGCTGAAATTAAAAACAAACAAACAAACACCCCACCCCCCCAAAAAAAAACGAACCCCAAACCAACAAAAAATAAAACCTGGAAAAACCATGAACCGTTGTCATAATATATTGACAGTTTTTAGACTAGGAAAAAGAGACCAGAAACAAAGGTTAGCAGTGAGTTTATCAGACAGGCAAACCGGCTACATGTGGAATAACTACTTCTTAATAAAGCATTCTGTCTCTCATCAGTTGAGCAACCTGTCCATCCTCTGAAGGCAAGGTAGATGCATACAGAGTAGAAGGGATGTGTTTGTGGCCATGGTGTGATGGCACACTCTGTCTCCCTCCTGGATCCCACAGATCTCAGTCTCAAAACTGATACAGAGGTAGTAGACTACAAGCCCTGGGAGCCTGGCCATTGCTGCTGGCATGGGGTTGCATATTGTGCTCACATCCAGCCACCCAGTGCCTTTCCTAAGCCAAGACAGATGCAGCAGGAGGAAGACTTTGGGAGAAGCACTAGTATCTTCTGGTTTAATCCTCCAGCTCTAGTTGCCTTGAAGCAGGATCCTGGGTGGCTGCCAGTGCAGTGTATGGGGACAAGTCTGATGTTTAGATAGTATAAAGGGACAGTGACAGCCCTACTGAGAAACACCAGAAGGTCAGGGTATACCTGGCAGTGCATCCTTCATGCTTGCTGCCTGGTTTCAGTGTAAGCTGGGTAAATCAATGCACTGTGCAGTGCATTAGTATGCTTTTTTCCCCTTCTCCTTTTGATAGCACACGGTACAGACAGCCTTTTATCCTGCTTTTGTCCTGGATGTCTTCTTGACAAGTGTTGTGTCTAGGTAATGTGCTGAAATGAATTTGCAGCTTTTTTGGATAAGACTGAAATGATGTTTATGTTCTGTGTCTTAATTTCAATATTGTAGGTCCATCAGTTGCTTCAGGAGGGACGATTGGAATTTGTCATTGGAGGGCAAGTGATGCATGATGAAGCTGTGACACTAATTGATGATCAAATTTTACAGTTGACGGGTATGCATATTTGCATTTAACTTTTATTTTTCGTTGTTATGACCTTGGGGGGTTTGTTTGTTTTTCATTTCTCCACCCCAAGATTGCTATTATTTTCTTACTCGTTAAGAACTGATTAAAGCATCCTTTATTTTTACATGCTGGTGGGTTATCTGTATAAAAATCTTTGCTTTAAAAAAACCCAAACACACAGTTCTGCAGTAAGCAGAAGGGTTACTGAAAGCTGGCTTGCAGTTTAATCGATATCAGTTATAAACTCCTTTGAGCTGAGGCCTTTTTTGTCTGTGTGTGTTTGAGAGCTTAAGCTCCTGGGAAGAGAGTTATGGTGAAATTGAGGGTATGAAATGCTGGGGAAGAAAATAGCTGGTAGCAATTCAGAGTGTGAGGAGATCGTATTGTTTAGGCAGTGTCTTCTGCAGAACATGGGCCATAGAGTGTCACTGAGGTCATCTGAACTTAGTTGAAAGACTTGCTTGATGAAGAAACCCCCATTTGTAATCAATATCAGCAGTCTCTGTTAGAAATAGGTGCGTATTTCCAAGAGGTGCACTATTTCCCATTTTAATCTTCTAGCTTCCGCTTCTAGCCGTTTGTATGTTACACCTCTCCATCTGATGGTTTAAAGAGTCTTTTAGTATTTAGGTTTATGTCCATTTGGTTAATGAAAAAAGAAACAGGATAAATCATGCCACCGCTATGCTATAGATGCCTGTAATACGCCATGAGGGAGTAGCATGCTTTTTTGGGCAGGAGGGGATGTATTAGCACCAGCTGTCTGTCATGGCTGGTATAAAACCCTGCCCGTTTCAGGGCTACACTCTGGGCAGCTTTCTACGTGGGAGAGTAAAGGGTCAGAAAACGCTTTTATCATTTGCTGAATCTGACTGTGCAGCACCACTGGTCTTGTTCCTTGCTTGTCAGTGTTTATCAGGAGCTCAGGGATAGCAGCTGCTTTTGCATCTCAGTGAGTCACCACATCACACTCTGGCCAAGAGGAGGAGAGGGGTTTTTTTCTCATCTGACTCCTGTGTTTAAAGGTTGTTATATGGGCTTAGTACACTGAATCCAGGACTTCTCTGAAGAAAGTAGTAATATTGACAGAAGAGTCCTTTTGTTAAATGCAAATACAGCTTTTTCCTTCATTGGAGTTAGCTGCAAAAAACATTATTTCTAATTTAATATTTCGTTCTGTGTATAAACATAATTTTTTTTAAAAAGAAGATTCAAGTTTGGTAATTTATTCAACAGGAACAAAAGTATTAATATATTTTAAAATTCCCATTTATTTTTCCTGAAAGCACTTGCTCAGTTTAAGTATGAGTACATACAAACAAAAAAAGGTATCCTTGCATTGTGTGTGGAGTTCATCTTGAGAAGACAAAGTCAGTGCAGACATTTGTGTTTTGGAAGAGCCTAGCAAACTCTGCCTAAAATGTGCTTCAGTCAGAAGAGTTAAAATAAACACATTGTGAATATTTTCTCTAGAGAAGACATTAACCATGCGAAAGATGAAGTGAAAAGATACGGTTTTATTTTCAAATAGTTCTGAGCACAATTCCAGAACTATGAAATTAAGATCTGCTTTTTTTTTTTTTGATGATGAGGATCCTAGTGTGATATATTGAAGTTCTGAATAAAATCTACTGCTTAGCTAGTTGTTTTACTTTCATTTAAATAGTTTGTCCGAGTTTATTCTATTGTCTGTTCTTTCTGATTTGGGGGTTTCTTTTTTTGAAGCTCATTTCAATACAAAATTACTAACATTGGTTGTAAATAACATCTTGTATCAAGATTGCTATTAACTTTTGACTTTTTTCTTTTTTTTATGATTGAGGATCATATTCATATTAGTTTTGTTTACTGGATGGCTTCCTTGTCCCTTTGTCATTGATATGAGACTGAAATTTTCTGAGAATGGGCGGTATGATTTGAGCAAACACAAACCCAGCTTGTTGTTTTCATGCAGACTCCAACCTGGCTATTAGCCTTAACCTAATCTGTATCTAAATACTTTTTCCCAGGCCTGTCTTTAATCATAATTCCTTTTTGTTATTCATCTTTTATGATGTTAATAAGTTATACTTGGCATAGCAAAATAAATATTGTCAGTGTGAAACTTTCTGCTGTGAATCATTAAATTCCTGAAACTTTAAATGCTTTGGAAAACAGCAACAAAGAGCTATCCTTTAAGTGCTTATCTGTAATACTATATGCCTATTAAATTTACAAGTGTTCCTAACGTAAACAAATTTTGCTTTGCAGAAGGCCATGGATTTTTGTATGAAACTTTTGGGATCAGGCCTCAGTTTTCTTGGCACATTGATCCTTTTGGAGCTTCAGCTACAACACCAACTCTTTTTGCTCTGGCTGGTTTTAATGCTCATCTTATTTCTCGGATTGACTATGATCTGAAGGCTGACATGCAGAAAAACAAGGTAAAAATACCCTGAGGAATGGAACCCATTGCCAGCCTCTGCTTACAGTAATCTAAACCATGACATTAAGATAATCATCCCTCTGATCTGTGCAAGAAAATGTAGGTATTTCTTCTCTAAAAGTGACATGCTGATTGCATGTGGTAGTAGTGAAATATATTGAATCCGTGTAATAGAGTCAGTAATGTCTTCAGGACTTCTGGTCAAGGATAAAATATAGTCTAGCCTGAAGAAGACACAAAATGTGGGCAGTTGGGCGAGGCGTAAATGGATGTTGAATTAGGAGTGTTGGAACTGGAGGCATCTAGAAAGGGTTTCGGCTTCCCTTGAGAAAATCTTGGATAGGTTGGGGTTTTTTTTATAGACTTTTAAAATGTAGTGTGTATGTTTGGGTGCGGTGGTTGTCATACTTGGAACATTTATTTGTGCCTGTAAAAACAATAATACTAGGTCAGTTAGGGTGGCAGCTAATCATTTTTTTGTTGAATTCAGTTTTTGTTTCATGTTCTGCCTTCTCTCACACAGTGTCCCATACACAGTAAATGTTTTTCTTTTCAGATCACAATGTTGGACCCTGATCTGTCATGAATTTTACACACTAAATTATGTGAAAGTAAGGGGCTTTCACTAGTATGAGCTGAGCATTAGGCAGTTTTTATGAATCTTGGGTGAAACTCAAGCGTCTCTGAAGAAGACAACAGAATTCCTGTTGAATTTGGTGAAGCCAGGACCTATCACCTTATGTTTGCAGTGAATTGTGATACTTCCTTTCTGCTAAAATCTTTTATGAGCTTTTGACAATCTTTTCCCATCTAATTTTTTTTCTGGCACATGACAGTCTGGAGGCTTCCAAAACTGTAAAAAAATTCTGTTTCAGTTGATTTAAACATTGATTCCCACTGACTACAGTGCAATCCAGACTACACCTGCATCTTTCCTAGCTTAGAGGTGTTCAACTTCCACTGAAACCAGTGAGGTCTAATGCCTGTGATAAGCTAGGCTTACATCTGGATTTTAGCAGTATACTGGCAGTGTGCTGCCTCCTCTCCTTCTCCATCAATTCAAATAGAAAGAGGCAACACTATAGCCTTCATATATAATATGTGACCTTGCTTGGAATACCATTGGCTGGTCTTAAGTAAAAGCACTTAAAGTATTACAAGTGGTGGAAGGGAAGATGGGCACTCTGAAGTCTTAAGTTGTTAATGATGGTATTTCTGTGCTTGTCATCAAGAGTAATGGTTTCTTACTGTTTTTTGTTTTACAGAAGCTTCAGTTTGTATGGCAGGGCTCTCCTTCCTTATGTGAAAGACAGGAGATCTTCACCCATGTTATGGATCAGTACAGCTACTGTACCCCATCGCAAATACCTTTTTCAAACAGGTCTGAAAATTTCTCAAATTGGCAGAAATATTGATCACTTCTGAGAGTTTATATTGTTGGAGTTTATGCATTTTCTGTGACTGTTTTCTTTCAGTAGTATTCTACCGCTTTCTCCTGACCTGCAGTAGGTCAAGGAGATGTCTAAACTCTGTAGATCTGAGTCAAAAAGTGACACTTACTACTGACAGGCATTAAAAATACTTCAAAATATTGTCAGACTTTAAAAATAATGCTTTCTAGCATCCGGAGGCTTGGAACACAGGTACAGCTTTCATCTACATATATATATATATCATGTCAGTCCTTATAAAAAAAATATAGAATAAAAATGTGAAACAAATCAATTGCTGTAAACAGAAAATGTCCAAAGCAGGACTGGGTTTTTGTTTCTCTGCCTGGAAAGTTAAGATTTAAAAACTCCAGGAAGTAAAAACTCCAGCAAGTCCATACTCCAAGTATGGACTTGCCTATTGCTAATTGATTTTCTGTGGGAGATTTTCAGCATTATGTTGGGCTGAGATTGTGTACATTATCTGTGTATAAATTAAAGCAACTAAAATTTTCCATTTACTTTGTGAAAAAACCCGAGAGCTTTTGAAAACTTTATTTTGCTCACTGGCTTATCCAGTAAAATACTCTTTGTAAACGAAGTCTACTTGGGGGAACATCCTCATTGTTACAAAGCTTGCTGTTTTGTCCTATGATTTCTTTGTTGTGTGCCAGCAAGCAGCAGGGATTTGGAAAGTAGCACAGCGTGAAAAGAAAACTGGACAACCTTCCCCCTACTTCCACCCCCAAATAAACTCTAAAACCTAAACACTAGCAATGAATATAAACTGAATTTTTTTGCTTCTTATTCCCTGTGTGTCTGCATTTTATTCCAGCACCCTTTGATGTATTTTTCCCAGTTGAATAGGTCCTGTTTATAGCCCATTGCTTTCTCCTTCTACTTAGATCAGGATTTTATTGGAATGGAATTGCGGCTTTCCCAGATCCACCAAAAGATGGTGTTTATCCAAACATGAGTCTCCCTGTTACAGATACTAACATCCATCTGTATGCACAAACCATGGTGGCAAACATTAAGGAGAGAGCAGCCTGGTTCCGAACAAGTGATGTTTTGTGGCCATGGGTAAGTGCATGATAAGCATTTGCTTCAGAAGCAGCAAATACACCTACAGTATGAACAGTAGGTAGATGGTACTTTGCTACAGTATGTAGTGAAAAAATGCAGGTACAAACCACATGTCGGTAAAGTGTTTTTCTAATAAATGGGGCCAAAATGTCTGATTCCTAGTGATTTTTAAAAACTAAACTTCCTTGTACAGTCTGCCAGCTGTCTACCAAGTCTTCCACCCTACTTAATGTAGAAAGAAGTGTGACAAAATTGTAAAGATAACCTCTTGCAAAACTATATATTGCATTATTGCTTCCTTTTTTCTCTCCTTGTTTTGTCTATTTAAATGATCTCTTTATGTAACTGCTTAACACAACATAACTATGTTAACAAAACCAATAGCATTACAAGAAAATGTATTATGCATTAGGTAGACAAGATCTTTTCTAATTGAGGTGTAATAATTTTCTTTGTATTTTAGTTAGAAACATAAGCATATCCCGATTTGGTCATTCAAACACTTTTTTCAGCAATATACTGTGTTAATTACATCCTGCGTGTACACATAGCACTGATATGCTCTCACTATTTTTATGTCCTTAGAAAAGAATAACTTTGCCTAAACTGAATATACAGTCTTTTTTTCAATTTTGATGGATGCTGTAGGTCTCATAATTACAATATTAAAGGATTATGTGTATTCTTAAGCTGGCTATTTCACCACAATACCTCTTGTTGCAAAGAGACCTCATCGCGCTCTACAACTACCTGGAAGGAGGTTGTAGCGAGGTGGGGGTTGGTCTCTTCTCCCAAGTAACCAGCGATAGGACGAGAGGAAATGGCCTCAAGTTGCGCCAAGGGAGGTTTAGATTGGACATTAGGAAAAACTTCTTCACTGGAAGAGTGGTCAGGCCTTGGAACAGGCTGCCCAGGGAAGTGGTGGAGTCACCATCCCTGGAGGTGTTTAAAAGACGTGTAGATGAGGCGCTTAGGGACATGGTTTAGTGGGCATGGTGGTGTTGGGTTGATGGTTGGACTCGATGATCTTAGAGGTCTTTTCCAACCTTAATGATTCTATGATTCTATGATTTTCTGACTGATGCAGCTTTGAGTCACTGATTTGTTTTTCTCCTGTGTTTGTGACACTATTGCTTATATTGAATTTTTTTTTTTTGAGGGTGAGGGGAGAAGTGGGATATAATACTCTGTAGTAGTGCTATAGTGAAAGTTACGCTGAAATGGGGAGGAGGGAGTTTTGAATAGTATGAATAAATTCCAAATGTCTAGATCCAAACCTGCAGTTTTGCAGTAATATAAGATAATTTCAATCTCTAATTTCCTGATTTGTGTGCTTGTGATAATGAGCTTTAAACAAAGTAGTAAAAGTTTGTTACTCATTCATAGTGCTATGTAAAGAAGTAGAGAGAAATAGATATACCGATACCTCTATAGTTAAGCTTAGCTATTTTGTCAGGAGTACAAATAGTTTAGAGTATTTGGATTTTTTTTTTTCCTTCAGTTAAAAAATCTGAAAATACACACCTTCCCATTTAAGGTCAGACCTCACATCCAGACTATTGGCACTTTTGTGATGAGTTATATGGACAAAGAAGTGTTTGTTCATGATCTGAAGCACCTAGTTGTGCAGGAGGCGGCATTGGGCAGTGTAAAAGTTCAAACCTGCCTCTCTAGAGGCCATAGCAGCAGATGTAGCAGGGGGTATGGAATTGTCTTTAAGGGCTGGAACTGATCCTTGAGATGTTTTTTGGCCTGTGTGGTTGAACTAACTGTACAGTAATGTACAGCATTTGGGTGCAAAGTTTTGTTCAGGTGGTGAGTAGATGTGATGACTAACTACAGCAGGTTCTCCTGGATATCCTCGTTCTACTGAACTACAGTGCTCCTCAGCTACTATGTTCTGTGTCAGTGTGAGTAGAGTCTACTAGCCCAGCACATCCCCTTCTGTGGTGCAAAGTACCTACTTTATATGAGCAAGTCTTCTTGGATCGTGAGTTGCAAGTAGTGCTCTATAAATGTGAAGCAGTTTTGACTGGTAAACATACTACTTCTTCCCCACAAATTTAATTGGAGTCAACATTAGGAAGTCTTGTTTGCACTGACTGCAGCACTTTTCAGTATTTGGTTTGATACATTTTAGTAGCTCATTCCAGTTTGAAGTTGTTTTCCAGTTTCTGCTATATGCATGCGGAAGATCTCTGGGTGTCTCAGAAGAACTTACCCGTTTTGGAAGTAGAATTTCCACTTTGCTGGTCAGTGACTTACCCTGTTAGGTCTGAGGGATAGGCACGTGCACTAGGATTCCTTTATGAACAGTCCTTTATGACCTTACTTGAAAAATCTAGTAAATGGGGGAGGGATTGGGGTGGCACTCATATCTGGGAAAGAGAAGGGAGAGTAATTGCCTCTGAATTCAGTTGAACTCTTCAGGTTGAACTCATTCATGACTTGAATGGGTTCAGCTCATTAGGTTAAACTCGTGGAGCTCATCAGGTAAAGGTTGGGGTGGAAGATGGGATTGCAAAGAAAATAGAGCTTCCTTGGCCATTTCTTCAAGCATCTGCTAAGCTTTGAAGACAAATAGCTGAGAGCATCTTTATTTTGAAAATGAGATCAGGATTGACTTGGGCCATGTTTTCTATCTCAGGCACAGACACATGAAGATGAGGATGCATTAAGCTGGTGTCAGTGTTGGAAAGCTTCTGTTAGGCCTTTTTATGTGGAGAAGGTTTCCTAGTGTGTTATTGTGCTTCAGCTCAATGCCTATACTGTAATACTGATACTGTAAGAATACACATGGTGGCACGGCTGACTGACTCTCATTTTCCTGTTCAGCTACTGTAGTTGAACAAAGGCATGCTTACTTATGCCTTTTTTTAACTGTTTGTACGTGCAGATAGTCTGCATTGAGACGCCTCTGACAGAAGGCAGAAGTTGTGCAAGCATGCTCAAAAAAAAAAAGAGGCTTTAATACACAGTGTATCACCTCTTTTAACTATTTGGATGAACATCAGAAGTACTGTAGTCTACTGTTGTGATGGGGGATCAGCAACACGTTGTGTGACATTTGGGCTACAGGGATCTCTCTCCAGATTGTTTTGTTTCACATCATGTCCTCAGCACTTCCTCAAGCTGTAAGAATTCTTAAGAGCAGAAAATAAGAACTTCCTTATTTGCTGCTAAGTGGGAGAAATGCAGTGTGAAAAGAAAGAAAGGTCGTCTTTCCAGGCATGTATGCATGCGTTTTTCAATTGCTACCGCAAAATTTCATGCTCTTGCACAATATGGTGTGTCTACACACTTCTCCCTATCTGTAATGCTGGTTGGTTATCAGCTGATCTGTGCAAGTAACACTACCCATTCTTGACATTTTTATAACAAATAACTTTTATATGGGCAGTCAAGACCAAAAGAAATACCACTTTAACATAGACTAGTCTTAAAAAAAGATCCTTCTAAATTACATGACCCAAAGTCATTTGGCTGTTCTGTTTTCTGTATTTCAGGGCTGTGACAAGCAGTTCTTTAATGCATCTGTTCAGTACTCCAACATGGACCTGTTGTTGGATTATATTAATAAGCATTCTGATGAGTTTGGAGTGACTGTCCAGTATGCCACTGTTGGTGATTACTTCCAAGCAGTTTATGGTAGAAATCTTACATGGGAAATTCGGGACTCTCAAGACTTTCTTCCATATTCAACAGGTAGTTAAGTTCACAACTGCATAATATCTGCCTCAAATGTACGTATTTAAAATTTTAATAAAGGGAAATGGAGAAAATGAGAAATAAAGAGAAAAAATGCCATCTCCTTATAACATTTATTTACACTACCAGGTGTCATTAAATAGACAAGTTGATCCTGGCTTAGTGATACAAGAAAGATGGTAGGGCGGTGGTTGGAATATTTCTTTGTGACCGTTGCAAGCAGTGGGTGGAGGAAGAGGCCCTGATATCATTTTCAAAATAAAGATGCTCTCAGCAATTTGTCTTGAAAGCTTGAGGTTTTTGTTTTGCTGTCTTTGAATAACAATAGAGAGTGCAAAGGAAAGCTAAGCACAAGGTGTATTCATGAGTGTGTAATGTCATCCAAATTTTTTTAATGACCTGAAGAAATTTATAGATACTGCTCTAATCAGATTCTGTTACAGTGCAAACAGTGAGCAATGAGATAAACCTGCAGGCCTACCCCACCTGGCTGAAATTCACTAAGATATTTCAGTGGATGAATGAAGGAAAAAAAGACTGCAAAATATGTAACACACTGTGAACTGGTTAGCAGACAGCAGTGATAGCAAAGGTGCTTCACGAAGGTATACCCGCACAAGTAATACAAGTCATCTCTCATGGCATTGGAGGGGTCCTGTCTGAATTCTAACGCTGAGATCCTAGGGCTCACTCTGCTTCAAATACAGATTTTGACTATTTGTTTCATGTTTGAACATTTACCTTGGAATTCATTCTTTTCTCTGCCTCCCACACATTACCATGCACAAACAACCTGTAGTCTCCTAGATATGCTGCAGTATTAGATATGCATGTTACACCTCTCCACCTGTTCCCCAAAAATGAGCTGTAGTAAGGACACAGTTGTTCCAGGATCCAGGGAACTGAAAGGAAACTGAGAAACTGAAAGATATGTAGAAACAGATGGGTGCATGGCCAAGTAGAACCATGTCCCATTGTTACTGTTTAAAAGAACTGGATTATGCGTAGATAGAGCAGAGGTGGGAAATGCAACATGGAGTAATCTGTGAATGCCTGAAGGGGACCAAGGCAGTCTGAAAGCTCTTCTTTGTTAGTACAGTGGAATAGGAATGGTCAAAGTGAAGCAGTTCATGCTGAGGCTTGATGTCCACACTCTATGTAATTCCAGGAAAATTGGATGTAATCCGGTCATATGGACTGAATGCCCATTAATATTTGTTACATACTGTCAGGAATCCAGTTTGGGAGCTCCAAACCCAATCTGTTGTATAAAGCAAAGCGTACTTGGTAAGGACAACTGGTAGATTCACTTCAAAAGCACGTTCCTGGTCCAAACAAAACACTAATGTAGATGAACCCCTAAAGTCTCTTGTAGCTCTAGGAGAAAGTCTTGTCTTTTTCATTAAAGAAAACAGTTTTAAGTTCTGGGTAAAAAAAATTATGTTATAACTGAAGTCTCAAAAGTAAAAATACCGCCTGTATTTCTGAAATTTCATAGTATGATGTGACATAAATTCATTGCAGCTTGCTTGCTTTTTACTTGCTGCACTACCTTAGCTTTTCAAGCAGAGCTGAAAAGTACTGGAAAGATATGAAAGAAGGCATGCAATACCCAACATCCCTTTAATCATTTTCACCAGTAAATTTGCCCTTTTAGGCCTCATATAGAAGTATGCAGAGAGAAGATGCAGCTAACTTCTCAGTTTCTAAACTCATTAATTTGTTTCATTGCCTGGATTATCATTAAAATATCATTGGTAACATTAAAATACCTTTCTATATAATTGTAGCTACCACTACTTCATCACATTTTTTGGCACTGTGAATGTATATCTCAGACTATTACGACCCAAATTTAGCTTATACATCCAATATTCTGTAACGTGTCTGTTAACTTTTAAAAGAATAAAAATAACTATTACTTCCTGTGAATCATTGCATGGACTGATTCCTTACTCGCTCACCTCCCTCTAGGGATCATGTCATATCTAACAACTTGCTGATAAATGCACTGTAGGTTTTAACTGCTAATATCTTTTTACATCTGGGCTCTTACCTGTATCTTTTGGCATAATTTACAGGCAGTAGTCAATTGCCATTAGCTTGCATAATAGCAGCACCTTCAATGTTCCAGGTGGCTGCCCACACATAGATGCAATTTCTTTCCCAAATGGCTTACTGTGCCTTGCAATTGCAGTATAGATTTGAGTGCACTTTCTCCCACATACTGTTTTGCTTCTTGATGATTAATCCTCTCTCATTCTTTCTATGCTGTTTTATTATGAGTCACTTACTGGGCTCGGTGTCACTTCTGACATATACCTTGGAAACTCAAGTTTTAAGTCCCAGATAAGTATTTCCTTTTTCTATTCTACATTCATTGTACCATGCTAGTATGCATGTGTGATTCTTCTGCATGTAACCCTGAAAACTGAAACGGAATTCATTCTGTTTGAACTTCTAGCATTTTTCAGGCCGAAAATAATTTGTCCTGAAGTTTTTGAGCAAAAGATCCTATTTTCTAATTGTTGGCTTTGATCCTAGGCTGATAGCAGATTGTTACGGTTGCATATATGCACTTTATAAAGCATTTCCTGCAACTTCTCTCTGGAAATGGTATATTTAAAAAAAAAAAAAATTCCCCCCAAAACAAAAAAAAAATCACTGAGTAGAGATTTGGAGGTTTTAAAAACAAGTATTTGTTTTCTTAGTTTACTTATGGGATACTGGAAGATATTAGCACAAATTAACTGTTGAAGTACTTTCCACTGACCACTTGAGGGCATCTTTTGATGTAGTTTGAAGTGCTGCAGTAGTTTGGAGTCATGTTATCACATCACTGTTTCTACTCCATTTTGAGGAAATGAAATTTAAGATAAATCCCTTGGACTAAAAGGGAAGAATATAGAGGGCTTGTATCAAGCAGTAACTAAGGATTATAATCCACTTTCTTTATTAATGAGTAATAAAATACGCTTCAGTGAAACTTTTAAAGTTGTTTTGTGCAGATCCCCAAAGTATAAATTTCTGCAAACACAGGTTAACTTAGTCGATAACAGCTTTGTATCAACAGTCATGTTACTAGGCCTGTAGGAAAGACTGTATCCAAAGTGCACTTTTATGGCTGTGTTTCTTTGTGGGCTTATGACCATTCTATATGATGGCTGATGTGTAAACCCACACCAGGTTTCATGTCAGAAGCTGTACAGTATTAGTCTAATAAATAGTAAATAAGTGATAGCTGAAATGGTATTTTGACATGTATTGGATCTGTTCAACTCTTAACAGAGCCATTTCAAGCATGGACTGGGTTTTATACTTCTCGGAGCACGTTAAAAGGAATCGCAAGGAGAGCAAGTTCACTACTTTATGCTGGAGAGTCCTTTTTCACACAGTATGTCCTGAAACACCCAGCAAGTTCTATTTGCAAATGTGGAGCCTTAAAGCAACTTCAGAGCCTTAGATGGGCAGTTTCAGAGGTAAAGATTGATTTATTTTTTAATTTGAATGAAAATGTTTATTGCCCAAAGGCAAAGCTTTGCTTAAGCATTTCAGCTGGAGTGTCTCAATGTTGCTTTTATGTTTTTAGAAATAACTTTCCCCTTTAGCAAGTCATAAGTAAAAATAAAGCAATTTTTCGAAAAACTGTCTTGAAACATGACTTCAGCCCCTTAGCCAATGCATTCATGACATGGTTGCTGGCAAATATTTTGTTCAGCCGGTGAAGGAGTATGTGGTTTCAAACTTTGCGTATGAAATTCCTGTTCTTAATGTTAGTTTTATTATTTACAAAACGGTTTTTAAAAATAAATTAAAAAACCCCAAATAAACAAAAACTGAACTAACTGAAAAGTACTGATAATCTCTACTTCTGCAAGTTAGAAGAGGAAGGACGGATTTGTTTCTTCAAAGTTCAGCAGCTAAGTGATCAGCCTCATACCATTAACCATTTACAGGCCTTAGTGCTTTCGCTGGTAATAAATATTTTGTCAGCTAAGTTATGACCAGATCTTAATAGGAAGTGAAAAACCTGTCTTGTTACGGTATTTTTGCTGCATTCTTGTTTTTGGTAACTTGTATTTTTTTTCTTCTGAGTGTGTAACTTTAGTAATTTCTAAATATTGAAAGAGAAATGTGTATAGAGGGAAATCTGTGTGCATCTTGTCTTTGACCATTTCATTCTATGTCTAGCAATTTGGAATAGGCAAAATGTGAATCTGCGAATATAGCTGTAACACCGTATTATTTTAAGTTATATGTCTTAAAATATAAGTAGTTAGTGGACCATGTTAATACAAATGCAAACCTGAAGTTGTCATCCTGTTGCATTGTGACTTTTCAAACTACTCTTAAATGTAAGGTCCAGCACCACGATGGTATAACAGGCACAGAGGCTCCCAAGGTGAAGGACATGTACATGAATAACTTGATGTATGGAATGTTCAATGTAAAGAAGCTAATGGCTTCCATAATCTTTGACATGAACAATGTGAAGAAGAACGGAGAGGTCTATTCCTCTGTTTACGTTAAAGACTCAGGAATACCAGGTACTTTTTAACATAGCTTTTCCAATTTTCAGGTTAGCTTATGAAAGCTATCATGTTTTCCTCCAAAATAATCAATGTACTATGTACCACCTAAGTTCTGTGAACCATGGCTGGAAAATCCTGTTTGCTTTATGAGACCTGTTAGACCCGAGGCAAACTCAGATGAATTCATGAGCTCTCAGATCTCAAGCATCTGAAACCAGGACCTTTAAACTGATGTTAGGCAGAATCCTACCCCAGTGCATATATTAGATCTGGCTCTCAGATTCAGACCTCAACTGTAAAACAGAGGGGAGGAAGAGGTGCTGATCGGGGTAATTACTGAACTAACCTTACTGTGCAACATAAGATTACGCGGTAAGAAGCACAGCCACAGTTAAGAAATGTTCTTGCTATAGTGTACTGCCAGCTTGTGTAAAAAATGTAAAAGAATTTTTAAGGAGTCAGTTCTAAAAACTGTACATTCCCTTTCATCTTTACTTTGGATACTTTTTAAACTGTCAAATGTAAGCAGTGCTGTGGGCTGCGCAACAGACTGTTTTTTTACAGAGTTGTTTTTTAGATTAGGCTTCTCATTTCATCTTCTGTATAACTCTGATAAAGTTAATACTGCATGACAATAAGTTGTGGTAAGCTGCTTATTTTCACTAAATGCATTTACATTCAAACTCAGGTGTCATTTTCTGAATACATGGTCTCTTTTTATTGGGTAAAGAATAGAAGAACAAAGCAGAAGAAATTTTTATGAAGTACTATTAAAATGTTTTCCTTTTTTCAATCATGAAGTTTTACTGTGGAGTTTTACATTAAAATTTTATAAGATGGTTGTACCTAGACAGATCTCTCAAATAGTTTTTAATATCATATTTTAAAAATACATAGTTTTAGTGACTGATAGCTTTGTTTGTTTGCATGCACAAAGGTGCTACAGATGTTGACCAGTATGTTGTTGTCTATAATCCACTGGCATGGAACGTCACTACCTTTGTCACGGTTTCTGTCAGCCACTTGGCAATGAGTGTATATGATGAACTGGGACATTCTGTACCAGCACAGGTACTTCAACTTTGTTTCTTTCTGTTGCTTTTCTTTCACTTGTCAGTTTTCATTGACTTGATCCTACCTCCTGTCAAAGTGTGCTATTACAATGAAAACAAGTATTAGTTCAAACTGGGATTTTCCTAGCTCTCCTTCAAATGATTTTTTTTTTTTTTTTTTAAACTTACCTGTTCTCTCAACTAGAAATTTTTTTTTTAATGTCCAAAAGGGCTTCCTGCTCTTCTAGTGTGTTTGGTTTGTCCTTTGCATGCCTGCTGTGTGTGACCTGGCACTTCTTAGCTGCTTTTCTTTCTATAAAAAACACTGTTTCTAATAAAGCCTTTTTGGTTGAAGCCCTACCCTACCATTGACAGTCCTGTTTGTACAATTGACAGATTCCCTTGGCAAGGAGAAGAGATTTAAGAAATGTAGATCTTAGTTACAAGCCCAAAAGAAACTGGGGACAGCCAGCTGCCACATGACATATCATTCTGTCACAGCAAAGCTCCAAGACAAGGCCAGCTATTCCCTGGGAGGGAAGAAAGTGGCCTCAAGTGAAAGCTAGCACTAGCCTTTCTCAGGAGCATCTGATGTAGAGAGTGCATCATCATCAATGGCTTGATAAACCTGTAGGAATGCCTCCTGCACGTAAGGCCTAAAGAGGTGTGACACAATTCCAGATGCTCCCCTCTGTCCCCAAGGTGCCAGATAGCTCAGCAAGTTCTGGCAGAGTTTCTATTATCTTTGGCTTATGACTATCACCATGCACCAAGGCACATTATAATCAGCTAGCGATACACAACAGCTATCTCCTGTTCCTGCATATATACGTGATGATGGCATAAGACCATACTGCCTTTCTCTGGAAGCCATCAGTCTCTTGGGTTAGCACAATGTCATGCTTACCTGTCAGCCACTTACCTCCCAGAAGTCCCACCATCTGAATTGCTTTAGCTTGTAAGATACAAGGTGGAGATTGACATGTATTTAAAGCATTTATTTCAGGATCTAGGATGTCCTAAAGTCAAGCTGTCATTCTTTATTTTAAAAAGACAAAGTTCTCTGTTCTAGAGTTGGTCTGTACTCTCTTTTGCTAGAAGTTACCCATATATGCATGTGCATAGTTGCTTAAGGCTAAATGAAATCTCTTTACCGGTAATGAGAACGTGGCTTGGGGATTTTTTTCTTCCAGTATGTACTGTTCAAAAGTGCATTCATATCACACGCTCCTTCCTTTTGAGAAAAAGAAATCTTTAGCTCAGAACCCTGATGCGAGTATGTGGCTGAGAGGAACTGAGGCTTGGCAGGTGCTCTGCCTTCTGCACCACATGTGTGAGTTGTATAGTGAAGGGAGAGATTGGGAGTAGGTGCTATTGATACCACTAAGGTTAGGAGGTCTGCGGTGTGAGTAACTGGACGTATGCCAATCCACAGTGTGAAGGTACGGACAACTTGCTTTAATTTCTGGTTAGTCATAACTAACCTCTTTGTCCATGTAATATGTACAGTATTTATCTAGTCCCATTTTCTTACCCCAAACTGAAAATAGTACTAAATTATATAACATTAAGGGGCAGGATACATGTAATTGAAAGATGATTAAAAACTTTTGTTTAAGGTATTTTGATATTAAGTAACACTGGCGTTCTGTTTACTGTTCAAAAGTATGCCACATGCTTCTACCTCTCTCTCCGTGTGCCTTGCTTAAGGTGAGGGCACGTCTGGGTGCTCCCTCCTCTTGCCACGAGTTTTCTCATACTTGCACTATTCACATCCCTTATGTTTCAGTCTCTTCTGTCATTTGACTGATTAGTTTAATTGCGATTATTTCTGCTCATATAGACATTTTGCAATGCGATCTTAAATCTTAAAAGATCAACGATTCCGTGCTCACATTAAAATAAGATCTAACTTTGTAATTTGCTTAGTGACCCTCTTTCCCGCACTAGAAAGCCTAAGCTTAATCCAAGTTCACCAAACTCCCAATTAAAAGCACGGATCTACATTATAATTGAGAATTATAAGAATGGCATGTTTAGAAACTTATTTTTAAAGTAGTAGTTAATTTTTGTAATTTAGGGCTTACAACACATGAAGATAGTTGCCTTGCTAATTAATTTTCTGTAATGGAGCATTGTTGTGTATGTTAACATACAGGTTCAAAGCTCAGCAGAGTCCCATTCTACCTATGATATGTATATTCTAGTTGCAATAAGTGGTCTGAGCTACAGAAAATACAATGTTAAACCGTTGAATGGTAAGCAGTCTGCATTTATTGGAAGATCAGTCAAGTACAAGCGAAAAGACATAACTCGTGCAGATCAACAAAGCCGACAGTTGCTTCCTGTGGTTAACAACTGCTACCAGGTCTTGTTTGACCAAAACACGAATCTAATGTACAGCATTACAGAGAGGTGAGATTGCCTGCTTGTTTTTAACGATCTTTCAGATTCTGTAAAAACCTTTGTAAAAATAAGTCCAAGGACTGTATCATGTGCCTTAATTCTGAGACTTAACTACCAAAATGTTCTTTACAATTCTTTTTTGTCTCCAGTTCACATGTCCTCCTTTCTACAGGAAACATCAACACTAGCATAGGTGTGATTCCATATTATTTCTGTAATATTCTTGCCCTGTTTAACCATGCAATCAGTCTAAGATGACATATCACACTATTAACTAGTAGATCAGCAGAATCTCATTGTACTTTAGCACTAAAGAGAGTTATGAATGTGTGTTTGTATTAAAAATAAGTAATGGCTACACAACGAGCCTTAAGTGATAAAGCAAGAGCTTTCTCTTAGTGTTTTGCAAGTCCTGTATCACTCTTTCTACAGTAGAAAACTACAAAACTTTTTGAAAGGAAACATTTAACTAAGGAAATTCCATTTAATCAGGCAGATAAAATGGAAGAACAGTCAAGAATGAGGTGAGATTTGGGATTTGCAGATTGTCTTTCTCAGCTGATACGAATTGGCCCAATTCCTTCAGCTTCAGAGGAGCTGTGCTGCTTTTTGCCTGCTCAGGATTCAGATTGTCAGCTGTGTACCGATGGAAGATTTGACCCCTTTGACATTGGCCTAGTCACTGCTAGACCTCTCTCACCTTTGTGTTTTTGTTCATAATTCTGCCTCCTAGAGCAAGAACTTGTTGTCCAGTATAGTTAAAATCAGCTTTTAAAGTATCAATGGGCCTTAACTAAGAGTCCTGGAGTAAGTACTTTCTCAAAATGCCTCCAGATCCTAACTGTTTGCAGATTCCGTGAGGAACATAATAAGGAATATAATGAGGAAGAACAAAAATCTAAATTTAAATTCCATTTTCTCTATCCTGTTCTGGCAGGCAGCAAGAGCTGGAATTCAGCATGTAGGAGAAATGCGATATTCACTTTCTTCACAAGCCTTCAGGCAAGCCCAGAATGTTTGAGTTTCAGCAAGTTTGCTTTGGGGTAATGGGAAAGAGCGAGGTGTCAGGTCAGAATGGGAAGAAAGGTTAAAAAAAATTGGGATCTTCAACTTTGAAGCTTTATAATGTTTAGCTGCCACAGTTAGAACTTCTAGAACTTCCCTGCACTGGAAATGCCCCATAACAGGAGTAGTAGAAAAGGCTTTGGATATGTTTTGCTCCTCAGTCATTACAATTTGTAGGTTGCTGTATGAACACTAGCTAAAATGGTTGGCAGTTTAAATTTATATGCCAGACGAAGTGATTTTACCTGTTTTGCTAGCAAGGCTCCAAAAGAGGACCAGAGCAGGTAGCTGAGGGCAATAGCATCTCAAATTGCCTTCATATGACTTTCCAAAGACACTGATACGGAGTCATGAATAGCTAAACTGTAAGCTTTAGGGAAGAAAGGAGGAGACAAAGTAGGTACTGAGCGAGCGTAAATTTTGCTATCCTGTTGCCATTATATTCATTACCAGTGTTAAATATGGAAACTTGCATCATCCTGATTTACCTAGCTACAAAGTCAGTTAAGTGAATCTGACCATTAATGTGATGCGATGTATCTAATTTTTGTGCAGTGGGTAGGTTTTGATTCTGTAGCAACTCTCACATTAAAACAATGAGCTAATGTAGATGTTGTTTCTGTCTTAAGATGTTTCTGTTTTATGAACGTATAAAATGACATAGAAACTTCATTTATTTACACACTGACAGATGTCTTAATGGGAAGCACTTTAATTCTCTGCTGTCCTCATTTCCCAAATCTTTCAAAATCAGTTATCCACTTTGAGGAAACAGTTTTGTGGGGTTTTTTTCCCTTACATTCCCAGCCTCATTCCTGTTGCAGTTCAGCTTTGTATCTATTTTGTACAAAATGTGTTTGTAAGTAATACAATTTTTCCTCTTCTGTGGATTCACAGGGAGACTAACCAGACTGTCCAATTGACCCAGGAGTTCCTTGAGTACCGTGTGAATGGAGACGTGATGAAAGGACCTATTTCAGATAACTACTTATTTGCCCCAAATGCTTCAGCTGTTCCAGTATCAAAAGCAGTGGGATTGGAAGTGGTTTCTGGAAACTTGATGACAGAGATACGGCAGTATTTCTACAGGTACAACACCATTACAGCTTCACTTCACTGGAATGTTTAATTCTCTGTAGATATGTATGAGTTTAATTCTGTATAGTTACTCCTAAACAGTGAGCTCTGTGTGCTGTTTAGGATTTAGATAAAAGAACTAGCATGCATCTGCTAAATGTAGTGCTGAGGAAGCACCTCCTTTAAATAGCACATACTGCTGCAGGGAGGGAGGTGAAGATTTTTCAGAGTTATCTTCTGTGGTTCATTTTGTAGTGCAGCTTCTGTTGGGATTCTGGTTCCACACAATTCAATGAAAATTGCAGCTAACGTCTTCTTATGTGGGTGGAATTTGGACATAATGGTTCATTTTTATAACTGTGAATATCTTTCTTACAAGCAAATTAGAGAAAGGAGGAATGAATCCTACACAAGGTCATTCTGACCCCTGATGAACTAGCTACTTTTCTGTGTTAAAATTATATCAGTCTATAACCCCTTCACCTTTTTTTGAATCTGCTTATTTGATTGAAGCCTTTTGCTTTACATGGCATTGTACAAGGATTGTAGTTGAGAAGGACCTTTGGAAAACGGTGGAATTCTTGAATCAAAATTGGTGTTGCCCAGATTGAAAAAATACAGACACATCATGAATGACTTGCAAGTCTTGACATAACCAGTCAAGTGCTCCACTTTATAAACTCTGCATATCTTTCCTCTCATTTTTATAGTAATGGTACTTCTCAGGATTACATATATGCAGTGTATACCAGGATGTATACAGTACCAGAAGGCTACGATGGGAAGTTGCTTTGCCATAGGATAGAGCAAGAATACAGCGTTGGGCCTTTGGAATTAAATCATGAAGCAGTTCTAAGAACAAGCACAAATTTGAACACTAGGCAGCTACTCTACACTGACAGCAATGGATACCAGATTCAGAAAAGACCATTCAAGGCATACGTGAATAACACAGTGGCTCGGGTAGGCACAAAGGTGTAATCCAAAGTCAATTGTGTCTTATCTTCGTTCTCCATTACTGTTACCTAGGTTAATATTATCACTGAATGATTTACTGTGTGTTTTCAGAACTATTATCCTATGGTCCAGACTGCCTACATTGAAGATGATACCACAAGGCTGATGCTGCTTGCAGAAAGAGCTCATGGTGTCTCAAGTCAAGGAAATGGACAGGTGGAGGTAACATATAAAAACATTTTTTTTTCTAGGAGAACATAATTTCTTGGCTGCTGATAATACATGTAAAGTAAAGCATGATGGCTGATTACTATTGTGACATTTACTTTCCCAATACAGGTGATGCTTCACAGGAGACTATGGAACAACCTTCAGTGGGACCTGAATTACAATCTCACTTTGAATGACTCTTCAGTGGTTCGCCCTGTGATTTGGCTTATTTTAGGAACCAAGGCTGTCACCAATATTTTGTATCGGACAAGTGTACTGGTGTTAGAGCACAGGCCAGTAGTAATGTTTGGAGCATTATCAGGTAACTCATTTCGTCTCCTGTGCTATCTTTAGCATCTGAATGGCTTATTTATGTTGCTCTGATTTATGCTGCTAAGTTTGTAAATGCAGACTTCAAGCCTCCTGTGTGGCAAAGTTAGTGTACAGTGAGTTAGGAGGCAGATTTAGAGCCTACTAATTACTTTGCATTAATTTCAAGCATGGATGTTGTCCAAGTGTATGAAATGTTTCTCTTGTTATGTAATTATCTCTACTTTCAGAGGAGAATAAATTTTAAGGCATCTAATGAGAGCAAAATGTCCACACAGGGAATTTGTGCAAAGTAGCTAGTGCACCATATATCAGCTTCCTGGATGCTGGGTCCTTAATGACCATTTTTGAGTCATTCTTTTGAAAATATTTGTTTGACTTATTAACTAAAACTGAAGCCTGGTAGCGGAATAGCAACTTCAAGCTGCAGTGAAATTTGCTTTATGGAAAGCTCTAATACACTTCTCCAGCAGTTAAAATCATGCTGCTTTCTGCTTTGTATCTCAGAAGGCCTTGGAGGAGAAAGCATAGCTTCTGCTTTGCATCTGCCTTCGCAGAAAAAGCGAAAATCTCTTTACCATTCCACAGTATCCTAGCCAGGCTTGTGTGTGTGATGGATGTTTGATGTTTGCTTTCTTCCACTTTGCATGGAGGCGATAAACCAAAGCTACCCAGCCAACTTCAGCAGAATTCAGTCCATGGTTCACCTGTAACTGTCCCACCTAATCTTCATCTCCAGACTCTGAGCATTCCAGGGTGGAGATACAGCTCTAATCATGCAGAGCAGGTCCACAGCATCCGCATGGGTAGGTGCCTTCAAAAGTGTGGCTGGATGTTACACTTAAAGAAGCTGGCTTTCTTTTGTTTCTGTCTTCTGTGGCTAGTACTTTTATATATTCAAAGTGTTAAATTCCTCTAATCAAGAAGGTTAATTGTACTGTATGATTTCTCTACTCAAACAGTAAAATGTTTCTCCTGCATGAGTTCGTCATGCCTGTTAGAGTCATTCCTGTCAGCAGTGGGAGCTGGGTATTTCTTAATGTTAGTCCTCTTGCTAATTTTAAAAAATGGGAATTAAATTCAAATTATGAAAGCTTAAAAAAAAAGTTTAAAAGTTAGTTTTATTTTTAAAACAAATAGTCTGCATTTTGTTTTCTCTTAAAGGTAAACAGAAGCAAGGTGATGCAGACTTCAGTCGTGTCCTACTAAGAATTAGGCACTTGTATGAAGTTGGAGAGGATCCTGTGCTGTCTCAACCTGTGATGGTAAATCTGAAGGTAAATCTAATCCTGCGAGACAGAATACCACTTGAGGTGTTTTTGTTCCAGAGCGAACTGGTTCTGGAACGAAGCATCCCATGTGCTACAGACTTCACAAAAGATGGTTACAAAAATACTAGTATAACTTTAACCTTGGAGGGAAGCAGGTCTTATTTTTACTCAGTTTTGCAGCACAGAAGCCGTTACTTCAGATGAAGTTGCCATAGGCACAGCATGAAGATCTGCATAAATATCAGTAGGACTGGTTCTGTTGAGCTCTTGGTTGTATAACACTTTCTGCAGTACCTTAACCAGTGCAGAGAGTGGGTTTCTGTTTTGCTGGTTTTTAGTTATTGCAAGTTGTACCTGTAGTTAATGAAATGTGGACAGGATTAAAGGGAACAAATATCTTTTTCCTCTATAGTTTATTTCTGCGAGTTGTTGAAACTTTGGTCACTTCCACCATGTACTGTGTATTTTCAGTTTCTTGCTTATTTGATCTTTCATATAGAAGTAGATTATTTTATAATACATGGCAGGGGTTTATTATTTTAAAATAGGAAATTTTGATTGTGATGACAGAAACATGAGGAACAAGGTGTAGGATTCTCTGTTTTGTTTAAAAAAGTGCAGTGTGAGTTTCAGCTCTTGAGTGGAGGATTAGTAGTCTCTAAACTTTGCTACAACACAGAGCTTCCTCAGCTCACAGCATCTCAGCTTCTTAGTTTGAAGCCTGGTGAATCTGTAGTTGCCCTTGTGTTGCATGACCTAGCAGAGTTTTAAAGTCTCTACTGCTCTGCTTAACAGATCAATGCTAGAGATGAAAGTTCTACTCTGGTCTAACTGTGTACGAGACCGGTGAGTGTGATGCTATTCTCAATAAACTGTGGTTTGATTCCTTGTGTTTTCTTTACTCACAGTCTTTGCTAAAGGGATTAGGATCAGTGATGGTAGTGGAAGAGCGATCACTCACAGGCACCTGGGATGTAAACACTTTGAAGCGATGGAAATGGAAGACTGCACAATATCCAAGCAAAGGTAGGTGGAATAAGGTGGTTGGTGTCCATATTGTTGTTGACTGTTGAAGCTTGATGAATAGTCTAATTAAAAATGTAAAAATATTTGCAAGCTTAAAGATGTATTGTTGTTCTATATGACAGACCTGGTATCTGGCACAACGTGCAAGTAGTAGCATTTAGCAAAGATTCCCTGCAAGTACTGTAGACTGCTGTATTTCTCTGATGGCTTGTTTTGCCTAGAAGAGTTAAAAAGCTTGAAATCTTTCTGGAGTTATCTTTGTCCAGGTACAAGTGGCTACTTTATGAATTCATACTTGTGACACAGATTGATTTTGTTAGATGCTGATGAGTTGTGTTAATCTAAGCTTAAGCCTGTGCTGCAGAAAAACAGACAGCTGCAGTTAAAAATCCCCACTATAATCAGCTTGTGGGGGACTGTGTGGATATGATTCAAGTTAGGGCTGACACTCAAGTCAAATGCTGTGGGTGACCTCATTTCATTTCTCATTCCAGTTAGTTGCTTGGACATTGTCCTTACTGTCACTTACATCCATATATGTGCCTTGTAAAAAGCTTGCAGAGGTTTTGGGCTGGCCCAGGTGAGAGCTTAGAGCTCTACTTGACCTGCAGCTAGGAATTTGCTTGCTGTTTACTCATGATAAAGAAAAGGTGCATGACTGGGGAGTCATTTCACATTTTCTGTGTGAGTCAGTGTGTGAAAAGTAGACGAATTGTTTTATATTTTAATGTTATGAATGGGTGCATCTTAGGCTCCATACTATTTACAGCTTTAAGGAGAATCTGCTCAAACACCAGCTTTTAAGGAAGGGATGACTTAAAACTGTTGATATAGAATAATATGTATATTTGAGTAAAGCTGCTTCTTTAATAAATTACCAACGTTTTTGTGTTTTACAGGATTCACCAACAACACAGAGACCTCAGAAAACTGTATAGTAACTGTTCACCCAAAGGAAATAAGGACTTTCTTTGTATACTTTCAAAGTCAATAAAATTTGACATTGTATTTCAGGAGTGAATATGTAATAGCTTCCAATTTTTGTTTCAAGATATGAGTGATGATCTTGAAAAACGTTCTACTGCTGTTAATGAAAGAAATAGTCATTTTGGAATAAACTTTAAATTTAATTAAACTGTTGGCCTGAGTTGTGGGTATTTTTCTTGGTTAATTATTTACAACTCTGTTTTTTTTCTAAAATGTGTTCAATTCAAAAATGACCTTGGTGTTGCAGTGCAAGCATATTGAACGTTTTCATGCTTGCTGTGGGTGATTTTAAAGTGATTGCTTCTATGATGCCTCACTGTTGAGCACTGACAAAGTCGTATTAGTCCTATTAGTCCATATTAGTCCTTGAATTGTCTTTCTAATTAATGGTGATCTCAAGAGTCTTCTCTTAGGGTTTTTATTGTTAGAGGAGATGACTTCCAAATCACAGAATAGTGATTTGCTGTCCTGGTTTCAGCTGGGATGGAGTTGATTTTCTTCCTGTTAACTGGTATAGTGCTATGTTTTGGATGTGGTATGAGAACAGTGTTGATAACACACTGATGTTTTAGTTGTTGCTAAGTAATGTTTATGTTAGTCAAGGACTTTTCATCTTCCCATGCCCTGCCAGGTGTGCGGGGGGCTGGGAGGGAGCATGGCCAGGACGGCTGGCCCAGATGGCCAATGAGCTATTCCATACCATATGACATCATGCTCAGCATATAAGGCTGGGAGAAGAAGAAGAAGGGGGGGACGTTCGGAGTGATGGCGTTTGTCTTCTCAAGTAAGCGTTACGCGTGATGGAGCCCTGCTTTCCTGGAGATGGCTGAACACCTGCCTGCCGATGGGAAGGAGTGAATGAATTCCTTGTTTTGCTTTGCTTTTGAGCGCGGCTTTTGCTTTCCCTATTAAACTGTCTTTATCTCATGAGTTTTCTCACTTTACCCTTCTGATTCTCTCCCCCATCCCACCTGGGGGGAGTGAGCAAGCAGCTGTGTGGGGCTCAGTGGCCGGCTGGGGTTAAACCACGACATTTGCCAAATGACGTTCTGTTTCTACATGCAAGGAGGAATGTCTGTCATGTGTTTTGGCTACTTTGTCTTTTGGGCAACGACTGCAAAGTTTCTGCTTCTGTAAACTGAAATTGAATATACTGTTTATATTCCTTTGCACTAAGTTAATTTAAATTGTGTCTCTTAAGGTTTAGAACTGATTGGCTTTACTTCACAGTATCCCAGTCCTGGATGTTCAGTGTTGTGTTCTGGATAGAGTGGAGCTAGTCTGTTGACAGAAGGTGTGTTGCCACATGGCCAGTAACTAACTCGTCACGTAACCTGAAGCAGGAACACCGTTCTTATGACACTGTGAACTTTCATACTTTTCAGGCTCAAAGAACGTGCACAGGGGTAGCAGGAAATGTTTCATTAGCATCAAGTTGAAGTTAATTATGGAGGACTGTGTTTAAAGTTAATCTGGCAGTTAAGTGCAAATTCTAAGCAGATCTGATGGAGTGCAGAAGAAGGAAACTTGGACAGCGGCTAGCTTTCCTCATAGCTGGTATGTATTTATGTCAAAAAGAAAAGTTGCATTTTTATATTTTTCTTCTTCACTCCAATCAATGTAGAGCTGTAGAATCTGATTCTGTCCACGTCCCATTGGGCAGCTCTACTTATTTTACTTATTCACCATGAAAATGCACATAGCTGAGATGAGAGTCAAGTCAGTCACTTCACTGCAGTGGTAATGATGAATTGTGCTTGGTGCAATACTGTACAAAACTGTATTTCTGACCAGTGAAATGTAAAACTGAAAGAGGAAATACATAGATTTAAAAGAGGAAAATGGTGCCTTTTCAATCAATTAATAATTCCAGATCTAGAATCAGGTAGAGATGACATTTTACTGTGGTAGTTGTTCTGATTTACTTTGGCTGTTCAGCAATAATTTCCTCCATGTGGAGACACTGTTCAAGAAGAAAGGAAACAGAGTGAAAAGGACTCTCCCAGAATAGCTATTGTGAAGTAGTTATGCTGAAGAGCTATGCTGGTGGTCAATTTTTCTGTGTAGACAGCCTGTGTATACTAACTGGTTGCCTCTCATTAAAATCACCGCAGAAACTGCCACATTCAGTTACTGGATGAAGAAAGGTTGTTTCATGTTTTCTATTGGTTATTTTTCATACTTGGCTATAAATATTTAGCCAATCTAACCTGCCCTGCTGCAGTGAGAGCCATTTTCCTGCAACATTAAGCCCAAAGGGGCAGTATATAGCACTGTAACTAGGATGCGGTAAAGCATGATGGCAGCTATTTTTTGTTTCATTTTGTGTATGTATTTGGGAAATGAAATGTGTTCGGCTAAGTCATTTTCCTTGTTTGTACATCTTTTCTCATTCCCTACTTGGTTATGCTGTGTAGTATAATGGGTATGCTGTGTAGGTTATACAGTAGTATGATTACAATTCGTATTTTTGTGACTGAAGTGGTATTCACTAATACATGTGCTTCTAACAGCAAGTCATGCTGGTAGGTTATAAAAATTGAACTGTATCTTCAGTGGGCAATTGCATGGTCAATCCCAGCCAAGCAGTAAAGGATCTTACAGCTGCTAACTCTGGGCACTGCTTTCCCAGATGTCAGGTTGATACGTTTCAAGTAGGCTGTGTTAGAACAAATCCTACAAAAACCTTCTGTATGCAGGATACTATAAACAGGAATACTTCATTACCAGTAGATTTATCTGTAATAATACTTCAATTTGTGGAGACTTTCTGATTTAAAAGAAAAAGAAAAAAAAAACCAGAATATTTTATCTGGAGTTATTTCGGTGCAATTGGCCATCGGAGAATAATTTGCCAGAGTCAAATCTTGTATTGCACTGGAGGCATCCAAGACTGTAGTCTGTAAAAAGC